>NC_142802.1:30381978-30510813 GCF_049724085.1 Artemia sp. Qi Xiang Cuo | reverse complement strand
AGTTTTGGCGTGTGTGTGTGAGTTTTCATGTGTGTGTGTGTGTAAGTTTTTGTGTGTGTGTGTGTAAGTTTTTGTGCGTGTGTGTAAGTTTTTGTGTGTGTTTAAGTTTTTGCGTGCATGTAAGTTTTTGTGTGCATGTAAGTTTTTGCGTGTGGGTGTAAGTTTTTGTGTGTGTGTGTTAGTTTTTGTTTGTCTTAGGTTTTGTGTGTGTGTGTAATTTTTTTGTGTGTTTGTGTTTGTTTGTGTGTGTGTGTGTGTGTGTGTGTAAGTTTTTGTGTGTGGATGTTAGTTTTTTGCGTGTGTAAGTTTTGTCGTGTGTGTGTGTGTGTGTGTGTGCAAGTTTTTGTGCGTGTTTGTTTGTAAGTTTTTTTTTGTGTTCATGTGTAAGTTTTTTTTTTGTGTGTGTGTGTGTGTGTAAGTTTTGGTGTGTGTGTGTAAGTTTTGGAGTGTGTGTGTGAGTTTTCGTGTGTGTGTGTGTGTAAGTTTTTTTGTGTGTGTGTAAGTTTTTGTGTGTGTGTGTAAGTTTTTTTGTGTATGTAAGTTTTTGTGTGTGTGTGAGTTTTTATGTGTTTTTTTGAATTTTGTTGTGTGTGTGTGTGTTTGTTTTGTGTTTGTGTGTTTTTTTGTTTTTTTGTGCATGTATGTTTTTGTGTGCATGTAAGTTTTGGTGTGCTTGTGTAAGTTTGTGTGTGTGTGTGTGTGTGTAAGTTTTTGTTTGTGGGTGTGTGTTAGTTTTTGCGTGTATGTGTTAGTTTTCGTGTGTGTGTGTGTTAGTTTTTGTGTTTGTGTAAGTTTTTTTGTGTGTGTGTGTGTAAGTTTTTGTGTGTGTGTAAGTTTTTGTGTGCATGTATGGTGACCGGAGGAGGGGGACCTTTGGGGCACAGGGAGGGCGTTTGGGGATCCGGGGGCCCTTGAGGATTGAGTGGTCTTTTGGGAGCCCGGGGGACCTTTGGGGACCGGGGAGGGCCTTTGGGAGCCCAGTGGACCTTTGGGGACCAGGGGAGAACCTTTGGGGGCCCGGGGGACCCTTGGAGGCCGGTTGGCCCTTTGGGAGCCCGGGGGAGCTTTGAGGACCAGGGGAGGGCCTTTGGGGGTCTGAGGAGGGCGTTTGGGGCACAGGGAGGGCCTTTGGGGCACAGGGAGGGCCTTTGGGGGTCCGGGGGGGCAGTTGGGGGCCTGGGGAACATTTGGGGACCGGTGGAGGGCCTTTGGCACCCCGTTGGTCCTTTGGGAGCTCGATGGGTCTTTGGGGAGCCTGGGGATGGCCTTTGGGGGTCTGGGTGGGCCTTTGGGGGCGCTGGGGGCCCTTTGGGAGCTTGGGGGGCCTTTGAGGACCGGGGGCTTCCTTCGGGGTTGGGGTAGGAGGATTGGAACCCTTTGGGGTTGGGTTAGAGGACCTCACAACACTGTTCAAATGAAACTTGTGTATTATAATGACCACAGAGTTTCACCATTAAATTCTCTTCTAAAATATCTTCAAAAATTATCTTTTAAAATGTCTCTAACTGTTTCGCCGAAATAGTTCCATAAACTGTCTAAAACAGTTTCGACCAAATAATCCCTAAACGTATTTCAGCGTGTTCCCTTTGTTTTTGGCATCTCTGCGCTAATGCATTTCAAATTAATAAGAAACCTGATTCCCGCGCTAAAACAATTCATCGCTAAGATGTTTCTTGGAGAATTGTTTCCATGGCCTTTGGCTATTAATATCCTTTGGAGTTCGACCAAAAGAGTTGTTTCCGAGGAAAAGACATTAATGACTTGGATCTATTCTTGGAGAATCGTTTCTATGCGAAAATTTTTAAAGTCTGACGGATGATGTCATTGGTTGATTGATCTGTCAAGAAAGGGAAATTAATTTGTTGTTTCTAAGGGGAATTATTGATTCACGATAGGTGAATTGAGGTCGACAGCACAGGTGTTCCAAATTCCGGGAAACTCATAACATTCGCTGAGAGCGTGCACTTACAACAACAACAACATCGACCTTGGAAATTTAGGTCATTGACCCCATTAACCACGTGGTCTCCCTAGGGGGGCTATGCCCATATATGGTGTGGGGTTCGGACTCTATGCCCATATTTGGTGTGGGGTCAGTATTCTATGCCCATATGTGGAGCCCCGTCAGTAGTCTTTGCCCATATATGGAGTCCCGTCACGAGCTCATGAGGTTAGATTAGGTTACGCAATCAAGTTCTCGGAAATCCTTCCCCCTCGAGTCCTAGATCAATAACATTGTTCCCGTTAATACGCATGTGCAACCTTCGTCCCGGAGTTATTACACATAGAAACATCAAATAAATCGACCTTGGAAAAAGAGGTCATTGACCGATTACGCAATCATTCTCCCTAGGGACTCCATGCCCTTATTTGGGGTGCAAAAAAGTTATAGGTGGCAGCAGGGGTGAGGGATAGGACCTTTAGGGTCACTTCTACTGGCATAAACTTTATGGCCCTCCATGGCAGTTTGATTTTCAGCTAGGCTTAGTGGGTTCAGTGGCAATGTGTTTGTCAATGCAGATAGTGGTGAAACTCTTAATTTTTGCCGGACTTGATCTCCATTAGCTGATTGACTCACTGGTGTAAGCAACTGTGTTTTGTTGGCAGCAGAACAAAGAGTTAATACATTTGCAATTAGTGCTTTGTGAGATTGATTTTTTAAAAAAATATTCAAAATAAGTTTTTCTAAGAAAATTAAAGAAATCCATTGAACTCAAAATTAAAAAAAAATCAAGTAATCTACCAAGCACGAAACTATCAAAAATCAACATCAGTAAATGAGTGAAACCTCAAAACGAACAGAAATCACAATAAATAACCGAGTCAAACTCAAAAGGAGAAGAAATTAACACGATTAGGGCTGACAATCCCCAAGCCTTCTCAGGATCAGAACATGATTTGCCAATTACTGAGCAAAAAACATTTTAAACATGTTTATTTATTTTAACTTAATAAGTCGAAAATTATTAAGACTTTAATGAATAAATATCAGTATATGTATATTAAGCTTAAAATGCGCATTCATTTGTATTTTTTTTTTTTAGTAAAGTGCAAATTATTTATGGGAAATGATAGTCGGGGGCGAACTGGCTGCCATCCAATCACTTCTGATTATTAAAAAGGGCACTAGAACTTTCAATTTCCAATCGAATGAGCCATCTTTTGAAGTTTCTACGATAACTCCTTCTATACGAAGTGCTCTGGTCCAAATACAAAACAAAATAATACATTGTGCCAACACTGTTCTTTACTTAGGCAGTGCTATTACACTGCCTATGACATGTGCTCAAGGTTAAACATTTGCCTTATGCTGCATTTTGATAAATACAGTCCTACAGTACTGTGTTGCAAACTTGGCAGTATTTTTAAGATGCCGGCAAGTAGCTGTGTTTCAGTAAAGTGCAAATTATGTTCTGGCCTAGGGAAGGCATAGGGGGTTTGAGCCCAACTTATGTTAATTTCTGCTCGTTTCGAGTTTGACTCGGTTATTTATTGTAATTTCTGTTCATTTTGGGTTTCATTTATTTATCGATGCTAATTTACGGTAGTTTCACGCTTGGTAAATTATTTGATTTTATTTTTGCTCATTTTTTTTAATGGAGTTCTTTGCTTTTCTTTGAAAAACTTGTTTCGTGGAAAAAGTTTTTTATAATTAAATTCTGTTCGTTTTATATTGACTTAGTCTTTTCAGGGAAAAAGAAAATAATACTTTAAATCTTTTCGTTTTTTTAAGATTTTATAGTTTGGCCTGCTATTTGTATGCTGGAGAAAAATTTTTCATCAATTTTTAACAATATACACCCTTTTAAAAATCTGGACACATATAGTAGTGTTTAATTTCGTTTCATACCCCCCCTAGTTGACCTGAAATGGAAAACTTGATACCATTCGCAAAATCTGCTTACTTTCTTTGATAGCTTGGATACACCTACGCTATTTTGACTTGGTTAAATTTTAAGAGCAGAAGTAGCGCCGAAAGTTTGAACATAATACAGTCAGTCGTTCTTGGGATACTGCTGAGATGAGGGTTGCCACCAAGATTACGTTCGTACCATTTTTGGTACGTTTTAAATAAAACGGTACGTTTTGCGTTACGCTCCTAAAAACGTTACATTTTTGTTACTTTTTTGAATTTATGTTTTTCTTTTGAATAATAAGGAAGTTTCATATTTTTTGAGTTATCTATTTTTCCCCCTGAAAAAATCCGCTGTTCACAGGTTAATTATACTGACATTAGTATCGACATTCTTTCACATCGCAGTCATTTAATCTTATCAAGCAATCACTCAATTATTAGAATGAGAAAATACCCACTTCGCTTACTCGCATAGTAAGTTAAGATAACATTCTCTCTCATAAGCATACGATTATCATTTGTTTAGTGACAAGTGACAACAGTCAGTTAGTCACCTCACCATCTTTCAATTTCATCAGTTGGCTTTGAATCTTGTTCCGTTAACCTTAACAATCATACTAAAATTATATGGAGAAGAAGCTAGTTTCATTAGTTAATGCTAATGAAATAAAACAAAATATTATGAAAATTTAGAACCGAATTCGGGCTATATATTTGCACATTAGGATGGGGGGGGGGGGTAAGCATAACGGGTCTGCATGCAAAATGTGTTTGGTACAATTATTCTGCATATTAGATAGATAGACAAATAACTGTATTTTACAGCCAAATATACGGCCATGAACACAGTAAAATAACAAATGAATATAGTGAATTGGGGGAGGGGGGTGTTTAACCCCCGAAAAATCCCCCCCCCAAAAAAATACCCCCCCCTTCTTCGGAAAGTAACCCCCGCGGAAAATACCCCCTCCTGGGAAAAAACCCACATGGAAAATACCCTCCCTCTCTGTGGAAAATAAGGTTTCTAAATTTGAAACTTTTATCTGAGTTTTTTATAGTTTTGTTGAAAAGTGCTAAAGAAACGGAAAAAGAGGTATTTACACACCAGAAGTATCTTAAAAACTTAGAAAAAAATACAAATCCATTTGTGTTGAAAAGACTTCCATATAAACTTCTGCAATTTTTGGTAGTAGCGTGTGCCAAATTAATAAAAAAAATTTAAGAAGAAAAAACAATTAGGCAAACAATCATCAAAATAAGCTAAAACATATGGCACCAAAAAGCTTAAGAAGGTTTGGCTATCCTTTGAAAGGATAGTTGGCTTTGGGAACCAACATATTCTAAATTGTTTAAGTTTTTACGGACAAAAGCGTTGTCAAATTCTGCGAGTTTGTTTTTCTGGGCACCGGCCAGGGGGGCATGGCCCCCACCTGGAAATTTGGGGCTATATAGTAATTATAAGGAAACCAAAGGAAAAAAAAAGTAGAATAGGGAAAAACCATGGAAAAAATGTTCGTTGTCCCATTGTTCGCTGCCTGCCAATAGGTTTTGACCCATAATAAGTAAAAATATAAGTTCTAATTTGTGGCTGAGTCACCCCTAACAAGTTTTTCACAATTTTTTTTTATATATGATTTGGTTGGAGCAAAAAAAAAACAGCAACAAAACAAATTCTTCATAGTAATGAATGGTAAGTAAATAACGATCCTTGTCAATAACATAAACCTAATAACTTGGAAAAACGGTCATTGAAAAAAATACTTGGAAAAAAACACTTAAATAAAACATTGCATTTACTTTATACTGGGATTTTTTTTTTTTTTTTTTTTTTTTTTTTTTTTTTTTTTTTTTTTTTTTAGTTAACAAAATTTCCAGATGCCTCGCTATTCTTCTGTATTTTTTTAGTGGGCATATAGGCCTACCTGGAAAGAATTGTTTTCTGACTTCCAACCGTCCAAATAATGTACCCCCCGGAAAATACCCCCCCCTCCCTGTGGAAAAGAAGGCTTTTCAAATTTAAGAATTTTATTTGAGTTTAATTTTCTTTAATTTCTGTAGGGGGAAGGAGTTTTGTTACTTGTATATTATGGGTTGAAACATTATGCTAAAGTTCAAATTTTGTTCGAATCGCAAATCCCTGAATCACAAAGCCTGTTTAATTAGACTAGATAGCTCTTTTGAAAGTACTAAAAAAAAAAAATAGCGTAAGAGCGAGGTATTGACTAGAGGACGAACCTCCTCATATACGTAATAATTTCTGTTCGTTTTAATTTTTATTGTTACTCCTTACTTTCAGTTGAAAAAACTTGTTTTTTAATTATTTTCTGATCGTTTTTTAAATAATGCTGGGAAATCCGGCGCCCCCTTCATAGAAATGTCCCTTCTCCCAAGGAAAGATCCTCCCACGTAACCCCCTCCTACAAACCCCCCCCCCCCGGTTAAAGTAGTATCCCACTGATTTACCCCCCCCCCCTTATATGCAAATATATAGCCCAAATTATATATTTCCCATATATTCTGTCACTTTTCTTTGTCTTATCTCGCGCTAAGCTGAAAAAAACTAACGAAGAAACCTGTTTTGTTCTTGAGTTTTACACAGCGTACAATTGAGTCAGTTGCCCATAACACACAAGTACAAAAACTCCTTGCCCCTACGGAAATAAAAAAAAAAAAACTCTAAAAAAATTCTCAAATTTGGAAAGCCTTCTTTTCCATGGGGGGGGGGGGCATTTTCCCCGGTAGGTAAAGTATTTGGACAGTTTGAAGACAGAAAATAATTATTTCTAGGTATATGGCCACTAAAAAGATACAGAAGAATAGCGAGGTATCTTGAAATTTTTTTAACTAAAAAAAAAAAAAGAAAAAAAAACATCCTAGTATAAAGTAAATTCTATTCAGTTCTAATTCTATTCTAGTTAGCAGGCTTTTTAGTTTTCAGTTCGTCTTTATTGGTTGTAGGCTTTATTTTCATGGTGCGTGTCTTGCTAGTTATGGTGGTGGGCTTTCCCTTTTACTTTTAATTTGGAAGTTATGCTGGATAATACGTATTTTGTTAAATAATACGTATATAATTTGCAAAACAAGCGAAATCAAAAGTACTTTCAGCGTCGCCTCAGCGCGGTGGGGAAGTGACAACAGGGTGATGTTAGATTTGACTTTTATGAAAAAAAATAATAATCAAAGTAAGGATTAATTTCGAATATAAGCATTCTGGATCCAAAGTTCTTATTTCTATATTATTTTCAAATGGGTTTCCAAATTTCCAAGTAGGTCTCCACCAGTTTACAATATTGTACTTTTATTAATATCTAACTCCACTCTGGTTAAGCACGTTTATCTGTAAACTCAAAGCTATAAAAAGAGCTGACGCATTTGTAGTATTCTTAATGTAAGTGTTTGGGGATATGCTGGGCCTGGAGGGGGGGGGGTGTTGTTGCCCTCCAGTAACTTTCGAATATTTGAAACGGCGCTAGACCTTTCAATTTCCAGGACAACTAGGCCCCCTCCCACGTCACTTTTTCCTAAAATCGTCCAATCAAAATTTTGAGATAGCTTATTTCATCAGCATAGTTGAAAGGCCCGATAACTATGTCTTTGGAGATAAAATGACCCCCTACAGCCCATGGGGAAAGGTTTTTAAGTTATAAAATTGCCCTTTGTTTTATTTGTTATTGGGAATTATGCAAACATTTTTTGGGTGGGGATGGGAGGATGAATTTTCTGCTGGGAAAATTTTAAATATTTTCCAGGAGACGAAATTTTATCAAACAATTTGCCGTTGGGTAAATTTGCAGACATGCATATACGAAATTTCTTTATCTGTCTTGCTTTTTCTTTGCCGATTTAATTTTACGCGTGGAGATGTTAAGGGTAAATTTCCGAGGTAAATCTTCGTCAGGATTGAATTGTCCAGAGGATATTTTTATGGGGAGGGGGATTTTTCCGTGGAGATGGAACCAGGTATCTTGCCGTTATTTAAAAAACGATCAGAAATAAAAAAAAACAATTTTTTTCAACTGAAAGTAAGGGGCAACATTAAAACTTAAAACAAACAGAAATTATTACGCATATGAGGGGGGTTGCCCCTTCTTCAACATCTCACTCTTTGCGCTAAAGTTTAAATTTTGTCCCAATTCTTTGAAAACGATTCCCAAACCCAAGGGTCGTTAATTAGAACAATAAGCAACTTCTTTTAATGTGCCAAAAACCTGTAGCTTGAAGAGCGTGGTGTTTAGGAGGGGGGTAACTGCCCTCACATAATTCTTTTCGTTTCTTTTCGTAATAACTTCTAATAATTAATTTCGTAATAATTAATAGTAATAATTTCTTTTCGTTTTAAGTTTTAATGCTGCTCATTACTTTCAGTTGAAAAAATTGTTTTATTTTCTTTATTTAATGAAGATTAGAGGCAAACAATTTTCTAATAGATGTCAATTAAAGTAAAAGTATTTAAACATGAAAAAAAGTAAGTAGTTACAAAAAATACAGAAAGCAATAGCCTACTTACAAAAAATAAGATACAAACTCCCATCAAGAATTTCTGTCGAGCAATGCCGAAGCGTTGGACGGATATTTTTTAACCATATCGACAGTTTTGAACTTGGTTATCAAACACCAAAATATTTAATGCCTTTAAACTCAATGTTTATAAAAAGTAACATATTATCAAATTAGTTTGTTCAAAGTAAAACATCAAAATTAAGATTCAGAAAATCACATGAAAATATTTAATTCAATATTTTTAATTCAATTTTGAATGCCAAAAGCCAGTATATTTGACACCTTTAATCTTCATAACTGTAAAAATTTAAATTTTTTTCAAAGTGACAAATAAATAAATACAATCACTCCTGAAAAAAAAAATGATAATAAAACACAAAAAACGTATCCGTTCAGGGGGAAAATACTGAAATATAGCATTACGTCCAGGGCAAACATTTCTGATTATTATGGCTTCATACATCAGCTCATGGGTACTCTTGCAATGCAATCAAAAGTTGACGGCATATTTTTACCGAAATCATCCCTTATTAAGTTGTTTTCCTTATGTTTTCTATAATTATGCAAACTTTCTTGTGTTCTAATAACTACACTAATTACTATTGACAAGGATCGTTATTTACTTACCATTCATTACTATGAAGAATTTGTTTTTTTGTTGTTTTTTTTTGCTCCAACCAAATCATATAGAAAAATTTTTGTTGAAAACTTGTTAGGGGTCACTCAGTCACAAAATAAAACTTCTGTTTTTCTTTATTATGGGTCAAAATCATATAGCAGGCAGCCAACAATTGGGTAACAAACATTTTTTACATAGTTTTTCCCTATTCTGTTTTTTTCCTTTGGTTTCCTTATAATTACTATATAGTCCCAAATTTCAAGGTGGGGGCCATGATTCCCCTGCCCCCCCCCCAGCCGGTGCCCATGGCCTCGTTAAGCCAAAAATGAGTAGAAATAAATTCAAATAATTTTCCAAGGGTAAAACCACCACAAATCACCATAAATAAATGAAATGAACCCAAAACGAACAGAAATAACAATAAATAACCTATTGAAACTCAAAATAGCAAGAATTAGCATGAGTAGGGCTGACAACCACCACACCTCCTCAAGACCAGAAAGTAATTTGCACTTTACTGAAAAAAAAATATACATTGTAAATGATTTCATTCTTTTGACTTCAACAAATAAAGAAGTATTAAGACTACGAGGAATAGATATCACAATATGCATATCAAACTGACATTACACGTTTTTTTTTCGTTTTTTTTTAAGTAAAGTGCAAATTATTTTCTGGTCTGAAGAAGACATGGGTGTTGTCAGCCATACTCCTTTTACTTTTTGATCGTTTTGAGTTTGACTCGGCTATCTATTATAATTTCTGTTAGTTTTGGGTTTCATTTATTTGTTAATGGTGATTTGTGGTAGTTTTACACTTTGAAGATCCGAAAAACAAACTCGTAGAATTTGACTACGCTTTTGTCCGTAAAAACTTAAACAATTTCGAATGTTGGCTTTGGTTCCCAAAGCCAACTATCTTTTCAAAGGATAGCCAAACCTTCTTAAACTTTTTGGTGCCATATGTTTTAGCTTAATTTTGATGATTGTTTGCCTAAATTGTTTTCCTTCTTCAATTTTTTTTTTAATTTGGCATCCGTTACTGCCAAAATTTGCAAAAAATCATATGGAAGTCTTTTCAACACAAATGGATGTTTTTTTTTTCTGAGTTTTTAAGACACTTCTGGTTTGTAAATTCCTCTTTTTCCCGTTCTTTAGCACTTTTCAACAAAACTATAAAAAAAACTCAAATAAAAGTTTCAAATTTAGAAACCTTATTTTCCACAGGGGGGGAGGGTATTTTCCACGAGGGTATTTTCCAAGGAGGGGATATTTTCCACGGAGTTTTCTTTCCGAAGGAGTGGGGTATTTTTCGTGGGGGAGGGCATTTTTCGGGGGTTAAACACCCCCACCCATTCCCTATATTCATTTATGTTATTTTACTGGTTTCATGACCGTATATTTGGCTTTAAAATACACTTATTTATCTATCTATCTAATATGCAAAATAATTGTACCAAACACACTTTGCATGCAGACCCGTTATGCTTTCCCCCCCCCCCTAATGTGCAAATCTATAGCCCAAATTTATTTCTAAAGTAACGAAGAAGCTAACAATAAAAACGGTGTGTTCTCGAATTTTACACAGCGTAAACTTGAGTGAGTGGCGTATAATACATAAGTACCAAAATTCCATCCCCCTAAGGAAATTAGAAAAATAAAACTCAAATAAAATTCTCAAATTTGGAAAGACTTATTTTCCACGGGGAGTATTTGTTCTTGTTTGGGGGGGGGGCATTTTCCTCTGGGGGTATCTTCCGGGGGGGTATTTTCCGCAGGGGGGATTAAAAAGGGCACTAGCCCTTTGAATTTCCAACCGAATGAGCCCTTTTTCAAGTTTCTACGACAAAGATTTCAATAAAAACCTTATATGCCCCCAAGGCATAACTTATAAGCCTTGCCCTGAAGATTGTGGGGGGAGTGTCCTACTCAAAGGAATATTTTCCTGAACTTTAAACTGCGCGGAACAAAATGGTTATCTCAAAATTTTGATTGGATGTGTTTGGGGGAATGGTGGGCATGGAAGGGGAGTTAGTTGCCTTCCAATTACTTTCGACTATTAAAAAGGGCACTAGCCGTTTCAACTTCCAATCGAATGAGAACTTTTTGAAGTTTTTAGGACAAGGCGTTCTATAAAAACCTTATATCCCCCCAAAGCATAACTTACAACCCTTGCCCTGTGGGCTGTGGGAGGAGTGTCATCCTCAAAAACATAATTTCTATCTGGAAATCAACTACGCTGAACAAAAGGTCATTCTAAAAATTTTGGTTGGATGTGTTTGGGGAAAAGGTGGGCGTGAGAGGGGGGTTAGTTTAAAAAATCTTTTTCTACGACAAAGAATTCAATAACAACTTATATGCCCCCAGGGCATAACTTATAACGCTTGCCCTGAAGACTGTGGGGGAAGTTTCCTACTCAAAAGTAAAATTTCCTGAACTTTAAACTGCGTGGAACAAAATGGCTATCTCAAAATTTTGATTGGATGTGTTTGGGGAAATAGTGGGCATGTAAGGGGTGTTAGTTGCATTCCAATCACTTTCGACTATTAAAAAGGGCACAAGCCACTCCAATTTCCAATCGAATGAGCCCTTTTTGAAGTTTCTACGACAACGCGTTCTATAAAAACCTTATATGCCGCCGGGGCATAATTTACAGCCCTTGCCCTGAGGGTTTTGGGGGTTGTCATCCTCAAAGACCTAATTTCCAGAAATTAAAACTATGTTGAAAAAATGGCTATCTCAAAATTTTGATTGGATTGGGGAAAAGGTGGTTGTGAGAGGGGGGTTAGTTGCCCTCAAATCACTTTCTAATATTAAAAAGGGCACTAGCCCTTTGACTTTCGAATCGAAAGAGCTCTTTTTCAAGTTTCTACGACGAAGATTTCAATAAAAACTTATATGCCCCCAGGGCATAACTTAGAACCCTTGTCCTGAAGACTGTGGGCGAAGTGTCCTGCTCAAAGGTATAATTTCCTGAACTTTAAACTGCGCGAAAAAAAAAGGCTATCTCAAAAATTTTCTTGGATGTGTTTGAGGAAAAGTTGGGCGTGACAGGGGGGTTAGTTGCCCTCAAATCACTTTCGACTATTAAAAAGGGCACTAGCCCTCTGAATTTCCAATTTAATGAGCCTTTTTTGAAGTTTCTACAACAACATCTTCTATAAAAACCTTATTTGCCCCCAGGGAAAAACATACAACCCTTGTCATGATGGCTGTGGGGGATTGTCCTCCTCAAAAACATAATTTATATCTGGAAATCAACTAAACTGAACAAAATGGCTATCTCAAAATTTTGATTGGATATGTTTCGGAAAAGGATGGGCGTAGAAGGGATGTTGGTTGAATTCCAATCACTTTCGACTATTAAAAAGGGCACAAGCCACTCCAATTTCCAATGGAATGAGCCCTTTTCGAAGTTTCTACGACAACTCCTTCGATACGAAGTGCCCTGCTCTAAAGGAAAAAAACAATAAATAATGCATTGTGCCAACATCGTTCTTATATGCCCCCGGGGCATAACTTAGAACCCTTGCCCTGAGGGCTGTGAGGGAGTGTCCTCCTCAAAAATATATTTTCTATCAGGAAATCAACTACGCTGAACAAAATGGCTATCTAAAAATTTTGATTGGATGTGTTTGCGGGAATGATGGGCGTGGGGGGGTGCTAGTTGCCCTCCAATCACTTTTGACTATTAAAAAGGGCACTAGCATATCCACTTTCCAATCGAATGAGCCCTTTTCGAAGTTTCTACGACAACTTCTTCAATACGAAGTGCCCTGGTATGGAAAAAAAAATAAACAATACATTGTGCCAACACGGTTCTTTGCTTAGGCAGCGCGATTGCGCTACCTATGATAATGCAACACAAGCATTTTTGAAAAGTTGCTTCCCTTGGGTATGGTGCCATATTTGACTGAATTTGCTGCATGATTCCCTGGGGTTCGTCTATAAACTAGTCAAACTAAGAAAAGGTCTTAGGTTTTTCCTGTGTGTAATATGTTTATCAAGATTTATTGGATAAAAGACAGATGTTTGGAAAGATGACAGCATATGTGTATGCAATTGGGATTTCAGAAACGTGGATTACCATATATGTATTTGTTATTGGTTATTGGGAAAAGGGGGCATATTCAACCCTGAATCTCCAATTACGACTGTGGTATTAAGGTGAAACTTTAACGAAATGTTGAGAAGGATGCCGAACACAATCATACTGGATGTCACAAGGGAATATAAGCAATATCTAAACAACGGCCGATGGTATTGAGTTGAAAGTTTCAGGGTATACTGAGGGGATGTTGAATAGAAGAAAATGATTCAAAGGAAACCAACTCCCCAGCCCTTCTGAGTTTCCCCTCTCTTCAATCCTGATTGAAATAGCTATTTTTTGAATCTAGTCAAAAGTTCTAAGACTAAGTCACTAAGGCTAGGAATAAAAAAAAATGAAAAATGGCACTCCCAAAGCGGATGAAGATTTGCTAGATGTTTCCCGGAGAAATAGCCTACGTATTGTTCTGGGTACCCGCCTGACAGACCGAATTTCAAACAGCCGGTTGTATGAAAAGTGTAGTTCAGTTTCGCTTTCTAGGGCTATAATGAGAGAAAGGTTGAGATGCCTAGGGCACGTTCTATGGATGAAGGATAAGAGATATTCAAGAACTTGCCTACCGTCTAGAGCTAAACAGAAAGCAGGTCGTCCGCGGCTGGAGTGGGAGGATGCCATAAAAAAGATTTAAAGGAAATGAGAACTTCCAGGGAGGGTGTAAAGAGGGAGGCTTTGAATGGATTGGGATGGAGGAGGAGGGTGCGTAGCTGTGTTAGCCTCTGGTGGCTTGGTGCTGCGGTGAGTTGCAAGTAGTAGTATTGATTATTATACCTATTTTAATAACAAATACTAAATTATTGAAAACATCAGTGCCGGCCCGGAAGTATTACGGTTTCTGCCAATTTTTCATGTGGAGATGTTCCGGCGGAATTATCTAGGGGCTATTTTCCACACGTTTTGATTTCTTAGAAATAATTTCCACGGAAGGGGGCATTTCTTGAGCGATCGAGAAGAAACCAATTAGAGATTAAAGTCTTATTCAAATGAAAGAATGCTAAGGAGGATTTTCCAGGCTGAATCTTCCGCAAGCAATTTTACAGGAAGGGAGATTCTCAGCGAGGATGGAACTGTCAGGAGGGAATTTGACAGGGGAAGGATTATTTTACGATGGATGAATTTTAAGGAAAAAGAGTTTGCTATGAGGGAGAGGGTTGCCCCCTCTTTAACACCAAGCTCTTTGCGCTAAAGTTTGACTGTTCGTTCCAATTTGTTAAGAGCGTTTACTGAAACATAAGGGCCGTTTAATTAGAATAGGAAGCTTTTTCAAAAGTGCTAACAGCTTTAGCGAAAGAGCAAGGTAATAAGGAGGGGGCAAACCTTAATATACGGAATAAATCTCCCAAAATTAACATGCAAATGTTGTTTTAATTTGTCATGTCCGATGAGCCAAATTTGAACCTGCATTAGTTGAAAAACGTTCAGAAATCAAATAGAAAAACAAGTTTTTTTATTTGATTGAACAGAATTTGATGAACTAAAATGAACAGGAATTATTCCATATATAAAAGGGGCTGTCCCCTCCTCGATGCCTTGCTCTTTACGCTATAGTTTTCATTGTCTTAAAAAGTAGAGATGTGACAAAGAGTCAAACTATAGTGTAAAGAGCGAGGCGTTGAGGAGGGAACAATCCCTTTCATATACGGATTAATTTTATAAAGTTTGACTCCGTGTAACAACTTTATTTTTAAAAACAATAAGAAAATTTAGCGTAAAGAGTGAGGCGTTGCGGAGGGGACAGCCCCTATCATATACGGAATAATTTCTGTTCGTTTTAAGTTTTAATGTCACTCCTTAGTTTCAGTTAATTTTTTTTTTATTTAATCAGTTAAAAAAAAAAACCTGCTGTTTTTATTTAATCACTCAAAGGCACAGACTATTCTCAGTGAAAAACATTGAAATGCTGCTGATTTTTAATAGCCGAAGATAGCCGGTAGTTTATTTTTCTTTATCTGGAGGCTGAGCCCGTGTAATTTCAAATCTAGATTTTTGCGGTAAGCATTTATTTCATTGAAGCTTGTTTTTATATTATTCAATGTTTGGAAAAAAAATTGTGGGATTGTCCTCCTAAAAAGCATAATTTCTATCTGGAAATCAACTACACTGAACAAAATGGCTATCTCAAAATTGTGATTGGATATGTTTCGGAAAATGGTGGGCGTGGAAGGGGTGTTAGTTGAATTCCAATCACTTTCAACTATTAAAAAGGGCACAAGTCACTCCAATTTCCAATGGAATGAGCCATTTTCATAGTGTCTACGACAACTCCTTCGATACAAAGTGCCCTGATCTAAAGGAAAAAAAATATGCGCATTGTGCCAACATCGTTCTTATATGCCCCCGGGCCTAACTTAAAACCCTTGCCCTGAGGGTTGTGGGGGCGTGTCCTCCTCAAAAACATATTTTCTATCAGGAAATCCACTACGCTGAACAAAATGGCTATCTAAAAATTTTGATGGGATATGTTTGGGGAAATGATGGGCGTGGGGGGGGGGGGCTAGTTTCCCTCCAATCACTTTTGAATATTAAAAAGGGCACTAGCATATCCACTTTCGAATCGAATGAGCCCTTTTCGAAGTTTTCTACGACAACTCCTTTAATACGAAGTGCCCTGGTATGGAAAAAAAAATAATACATTGTGCCAACATAGTTCTTTGCTTAGGCAGCGCGATTGCGCTGCCTATGATAATGCAACACAAGCATTTTTGAAAAGTTGCTTCCCTTGGGTATGGTGCCATATTTGACTGAATTTGCTGCATGATTCCCTGGGTTTCGTCTATAAAATAGTCAAACTAAGAAAAGGTCTTAGGTTTTTCCTGTCTGTAATATGTTTATCGAGATAGATTGGATAAAAGACAGATGTTTGTAAAGGTGACAGCATATGTGTATGCAATTGGGACTTCAGAAACGTGGATTGTCACATATGCATTTGTTATTGGTTATTGAGAAGAGGGGGCATATTCAACCATGAATCTCCAATTACGATTGTGGTATTAAGGTGAAACTTTAACGAAATGTTGAGAAGGATGCCGAACACAATCATACTGGTTGTCACAAGGGAATATAAGCAATATCTAAACAACGGCCGATGGTATTGAGTTGAAAGTTTCAGGGTATACTGAGGGGATGTTGAATAGAAGAAAATGATTCAAAGGAAACCAACTCCCCAGCCCTTCTGAGTTTCCCCTCTCCTCAATCCTGATTGAAAAGCTATTTTTTGAATCTAGTCAAAAGTTCTAAGACTAAGTCACTAAGGCTAGGAATAAATGAAGATGAAAAGGCGAAGAATAGCCAAGGCTCAGGGTGTTTTTTCACACTTCAAAAAAGTTTGGAAGAATAGGAAGATAAGTGTGCAAACCAAGATTAGAATATTGGAAGCTAAAGTGATGACAGTGGTCAAATATGGCTCCGAAGCATGGGCACTCCCAAAGCGGATGAAGATTTGCTAGATGTTTCCGGGAGAAATAGCCTACGTATTATTCTGAGTACCCGCCTGACAGACCGAATTTCAAACAGCCTGTTGTATGAAAAGTGTGGTTCAGTTTTGCTTTCTAGGGCTATAATGAGAGAAAGGTTGAGATGCCTGGGGCACATTCTGTGGATGAAGGATAAGAGATATTCAAGAATTTAACTACCGTCTAGAGCTAAACAGAAAGCAGGTCGTCCGCGGCTGGAGTGGGAGGATGCCATAAAGAAAAATTTAAAGGAAATGGGAACTTCCAGGGGGGGGGTGTAAAGAGGGAGGCTTTGAATGGATTGGGAAAGAGGAGGAGGGTGCGTAGCTGTGTTAGCCTCTGGTGGCTTGGTTCTGCGGTGAGTTGCTAGTAGCAGTATTGATTATTATAAATATTTTAATTACAAATACTAAATTATTGAAAACATCAGTGCCGGCCCGGAAGTATTACGGTTTCTGCCAATTTTTCATGTGGAGATGTTCGGGCGGAATTATCCAGGGGCTATTTTCCACACGTTTTGATTTCTTAGAAATATTTTCCATGGAAGGGGGCATTTTTGGAGTAATCGAGAAACCGATTAGAGATTAAAGTCTTATTCAAATGAAAGAATGCTAAGGAGAATTTTTCAGGCTGAATCTTCTGCATGCAATTTTACAGGAAGGGGGTTTCTCAGCGAGGATGGAACTGTCTGGAGGGAATTTAACAGGGGAAGGATTATTTTACGATGGATGAATTTTAACGAAAGAGTTTTCTATGAGGGAGAGGGTTGCCCCCTCCTTAACACCGAGCTCTTTGCGCTAAAGTTTGACTGTTCGTTTCAATTTTTTAAGAGCGTTTACTGAAACACGAGGACCGTTTAAATAGAATAGGAAGCTTTTTCAAAAGTGCTAACAGCTTTAGCGAAAGAGCAAGGTAATAAGGAGAGGCAAACCTTAATATACGGTATAAATCTCCCAAAATTAACATGCAATTTTTTTTTTAATTTGTCATTTACGATGAGCCAAATTTGAACCTGCATTAGTTGAAAAACGTTCAGAAATCAAATAAAAAAACAAGTTTTTTTTATTTGATTGAACAGAAATTGATGAACTAAAATGAACAGGAATAGACCCCGGCGCCACGCCGATGAGGGAAGACCGGCGGCGGCGGGGCAAAAGACAGCACGCCGTGCCGCGCCGCCGGTAGGACGCCGGCGGTGCGCCGCCGGTAAGATGTCGGTGGCGCGCGGCCGGCGCGATCAATGTTGACCGCAAACATTAATGTTTTCATCAGTCTTTCTCAAATCACAGCTTAAATTTACAACAGATTCGAGCCTATTCATGAGTTCAAAAATTCACAGGTCGCTGGCTGGAAACTGGTCTTCTTCGTTATTCATCAAGAGACGTAGAAATGTGGTAGAAACGAAATGGTTGTGGCGTTTCAGAAGCCTTGCATAATACGAGTAGTTGAAGTATCTATTAGCTATGTAATCTTAACATAAATAATTATCAAAATTAGTATTTTTTTTCATCGAGCATTACTGCATATAAAACTTCAAATACCGTATCACAAAATTCGTCAGTTATCTGAGTAAAAACTTTGAATATGCCTTTGAACTTAGAAGCTTAATTTGTTCATAATGCCCTTTGCCTATATCTGTTTTGTCACCTTTAAAACAGTTGAAATGGGTTACTTTGATATTGATTGGTTTTTTTTTTGCTCTTTTTGATTCCTAAGAAGCCTTCTTGTATTAAAAACTGGTTTTTAATTACAATTTGAAAAAAACTGCATTTTAAAGTTTTTTTGGCTTCTTTATAGAATATATGTTATGTAGGCTAAGACTGAACTGCTGCTTTTTTATCGCTTTTGGCTGCTCTTTTGGATATTATTCATTTTTTCTTTTGGGGATTCATTCCAAATTATAAACTGATAAATACCTAATATCAGTCAAATTATAATCTGTATCTAAAAGGAGTAAATTTATCAAAACATGATGAACGCTTCACATGAGAACACTTCAATTACAATGACACAAAAACACTTAATAGTTTATTCGCTATGAAGAAAAATGAAGTGCCAGCTATTTTCTTAGGTAAAAAATGAAAAGCTCATCCGTTTTAAGTGTAATTAAATGAAATAATATGCAGACTGAAGTAGCTCCAGGAAGGTGTTGAAATGTTCATCCTAGTTCGTCACTTTTAATCCAAGCAAAATGTTAGGAGACCTAGTATCAGTTATTGAGTTTAAGCTTTGATTTCCAAATGCTCACAAGAATTACTAAATTTAAGAAAGTCGCAACAATAAGTCACCTGTGGTCAAAATACTTAGACATCTCTTTGATCCCCACTCAGGCTCAAATCTTCTACTATGGTCATATCCGTGGAAATCTCCAAAAAGTTTCTTTTTAAAATAGCCTCCAAGTGTAGATAGGGGAATTTAGACTGATTTAATTCTCTTCAAAGGCTTGAAAAAGTGTTATAATATTCCAAATGTTACATTTGTGCATATTTTTGGTCATCATTTGTGGGGTGATCGAATTTTCTAAACCACTGTAGATACGTAAGAACGTTGCAACATCTAGTACCCGGAGGTCATAAGACTGTCAAAGACTCCACCTTGAACCTCCCAAATTGAAAGCTTTTATTATGACCTGGCCTTTTAATGTAACTTGGGCACTGGACCAAGGGCGCCATTGTTACTCGAGCGCAACGTTAGGTGGGGATGTCGATATCGCTTTCGTCACACCAATTCGTTTTAGTGTGAATCTGCCTGGTACATTTGAATGAATGTTTTCAAAGTAAACCCGTTTCATCAATAGGAAAAAAAACGGATTGGATGCATATGTCCCTTTCCCTTTGGACGATAAAACCATGCAAGTGCTGTATCAAGTATAACTCACGAAGATCTTGTTAATATTGTCAACTTTTCAACTTTTTGGCATCCCTTTTTTCAATAAAAAAAAATAAAGGTACTATCACTTAAATATAATAACTCCCTATGCCCCCCTTTGGATACCATTTTGATAGGATACCGTCTCTGATTTAAATAAAAAAAAATTAACTTATTGGCAACCCTGCTTTAAAAAAAAAATCGAGGTATTATCATTTAAATATGATAGCTCAATAACCCTCCCCCCTCACCACCTTGATAGGATGCCGTCTCTGCTTTAAATTAAAAAAAAGGAACTTTTTGGGATCCCTGCTTTCAATAAATAAAATTTCGAGCTATTATCATTTAAATACAATACCTCCCTACCCCCACCCCTCTGGATACCACCTTGATAGGATAGCGTCTCAGCTTTCATTAGAAAAATAATTTACTGAATAATTAATAAGGTCATCATATGGTTCAAACAAACCCGCAAAATAACGTTAAACAGCTTAGTGTTCCCTGGGGAAAACAAAACTGAGGGTATGACTAAAGGGGTACAAAGACAATAACAAAATTGTCGAAATTATTCAGATATACATCAAATAATTGGAAAACTGAGTGATAGATTCGCCATGGCATTCCATAATATCCAAAGAACAAGGGAGCACACACAAAAGCCAAATAAGGCCATTAGCCTATGAGAAATCGCAAAATACCCAAGACAATGAAAAAGTCCTAATGGGGGGCCCTGGGTCTATCAAAATATTTCAATGGTTTCCCAGGGAATTTGATATCATTTTCTTCTGTCTCCAATTTAAATGAAAAAAATAATTATCTTTTTGGAATCCCTGCTTTCAATAAAAAAAAAATGAGGTATTATGATTTAGAAATGATAGCCCCCTATCCCCCTCCCCTATAGGCAATAATTTGCAATTTATTTATAAATCATATTTTTTGGGTAACTTCCGGTTCAATCTTTAATTCTCCAACCTTGTACATAGCTTAGTCTATAGCTAAATTTTGTCTCAACCGAAGGCTGTTTTTTTTGGGAGGGGGGGGGGGTAAAAATTTTCCAGAAAGAAGATTGTATTTTCTATCACTCGTCCAATAAGTGAGTA
Source organism: Artemia sp. Qi Xiang Cuo (assembly GCF_049724085.1). Lineage (NCBI taxonomy): Eukaryota > Metazoa > Arthropoda > Branchiopoda > Anostraca > Artemiidae > Artemia > Artemia sp. Qi Xiang Cuo. The sequence continues at coordinate 30,490,314 of NC_142802.1, read as the reverse complement.
ATAAACATTAAGAAAATATTATCTAAAAGCAGCAAAAAAATAAATCTGCAAACTTACAATTCAGCTTCAGAAACAATATGTCGGCTGTGAATTTAAAAATCCAACAAAAGGCTGAAGCTGTATAGTAGTGAATACGTTCTATAATTCTATTCAACTTCAAAATAAAATTCTTGACTACGAATGATGTAAGAAAAAGCGATTGGGAAACTGCATTCGAAATGATTTAAAGTCATTTCATAAAGACGATACTTTTTTTTGTCAACATATGAAGAACTGTGTATATTGCAATAGCATATTGTATCTGTCTGGTTTTTATGCAAAGTAACAAAAGAGACGAAAATTAATGAACAAGAGAGTAGTGAAGAATTATGGTATACAAATTAATATTTGGCAGGGAAAGTCACTGGTGATAAATCACTAGGGGTGGCACCGTGATTGCGTGATTTTCGGAGATTCGGGGAACCAATTCTTTTTCGGGATGACGCATAAATTTTCGGGGAAATACCCGAAAGTTCCGGGATATTGCAAGCTCTGCTTGATTTCTAATCAGGAAAATCGAAATACTAAACCACACGAGAAGGAAAAGCTCCGACTTTGCGGTTGACGCAATAAAGAATTGCCGTAAAAATAATTTAAAGTCGACCGAACGCCGCCGCCTCTGCCGACGGCGGCGTGCCTGCGTCGCGCCGGCAGCGTTACGACACTTCGGCGGCGTTCGACCGGGCCTCTCGTCGGCGGCGTTCGGTCGATCCGCCGGCGCGGTGCCGGGGTCTAAACAGGAATTATTCCATATATAAAAGGGGCTGTCCCCTCCTCAATGCCTCGCTCTTTACGCTATAGTTTTCATTATCTTAAAAAGTAGAGATGTGACAAAGACTCAAGCTATAGTGTAAAGAGCGAGGCGTTGAGGACGGAACAATCCCTTTCATCTACGGATTAATTTCATAAAATTTGACTCTGTCTCACAACTTTATTTTTTAAAACAATAAGAAAATTTAGCGTAAAGAGCGAGGTGTTGAGGAGGGGACAGCCCCTATCATATACGGAATAATTTCTGTTCGTTTTAACTTTTATTGTCACTCCTTAGTTTCAGTTAATTTTTCTTTTATTTAATCAGTTGAAAAAACATGGTGTTTTTGTTTAATCACTCAAAGGCACAAACCATTCTCAGTGAAAAATATTGAAATGCTGCTGAATTTTAATAGCCAAAGATAGCCAGTTGTTTTTTTTTCTTTATCTGGAGGCTGAGCCCGTGTAATTTCAAATCTAGATTTTTGCGGTAAACGTTTATGTCATTGAAGCTTGTTTTTGTATTATTCAATGTTTGGAAAAAAATTGTGCAAAATACTCTTTAATTATAATTTTTGCTATTGAGCCTTAGCAAAACGAAGAGATAATTAATTTGAGCAAAAAATGATCGGAGATATCGAAATCGATATAATAAATGTAGAAAGTTAAAACATCGATATATCGTTTAATCAAATTATCGTCCAACACATCCAATTTGAAGTGAAACATTTGATCATAAATCTCATCTAATAACGGATTTGAAGCAGAGCAGTAGAGCGTTTTGGTTGCGTGAGCTAAATGACTATAGACAGTTAGATTACCTTTGCATACACCTGGTCAACGTAGCGTTAACCAGCGATAAGAGGGTAGAATGTGACGTAAAGTATAGAAATAACGTACAAATTTTTCCAGAGGTTCTGACTATAACTGACATCTGTATCATATACTTTTTGTCTGTGATAGCAACCTAGTAAAGAACCAACTGTAGTCTACAATAACCAAAAATTTAAAAACGTTTTTTGAAAACAAATCTGTCAATGGAGAAATAATTGTCATTTTAAAAGGATTAATGAATGATAACTATTATCTCGATTAACCTGAACGGTAAAAGTTTATTGCGAAAACATATACAAGAAAATCTTAAAAAAAGAACTCAAACCCCACAAAAATTTTGCTAGATGAAAATGAAAACCGGACTATTAGAATAATCAAAGACGAAGGCAAATTTAGGAAAGTGACAGTCTCCCCAGATACATCTTGAACAACAGGAAAAATAACTTCTTTGCATGAGAAGCAGGGATGTATCCATTTTTCTACCCTTTTTTTATCTGTAAAGGTATGGTTGGCCGAAAAGGAAAATTTTGCCATCTCTCATCCTACTGTGGGTAAGGATCACAGATGTCCAAAGATTGCCCTATTCGCCCAACCGTCAAGAGCTAGACAAAGCAAGTCGTCCTCGGTTGGGGTGGGGCGATGTCGTAAGGAAAGGCTTAAGGAAAATTGAGACGTCCCGGGAGTGAGTGAAGAGGGAACTTTTGGATGGATTGGGATGAAGAAGAAGCATGCGTAGCTGTATTGGCTTCAGGTAGCTTGGTCCTGCAGTGAATTGTTATCACTAGTTGTAGTAATAGTGCAAAGGAAACGGGGATAGGAGTAAGTTCTCTCCAGGATGCTTAAAAAGATTGAAATTCAAAACCACCATAATTTGCTAACGATGTGAAATCAAAGTTACAGCTTATAATGAATTCAAGGAAAAACTTCTCCGTAGAAATTAAAATCTAATAATTTAGGCATTACTTAACAAAGACATGAAACTATGCAAATAATTTATTCTCTATTTAAAAAAAAAACTTTGAAAATTTCTGTTCAAATACCATCCATCATCGCGTCACATTTTTGTATTTGTAGATCACTTTTTTTATCATTTTTTTATATATAGGCAAGTCAGCAATCTTGTGTCTCCAGCATTGTCTACAGAAATGTCCGTGTTTTTAGCTTAAAAAGTTTTACTATAAATCGTTAAATAGACGGACATGCACTTGTGCCTTTGTTATACCTATGTTGATAATATCATAAAAACTAATTATTATAGTATTATAAATTTTACAAGCATTATAATTTTTATTGTAAATGAAAGTTATGAAATAATAGATGTTAATGGCTAGATTAGCAAAGGTGTGACGTCACATAATGGAAAAATATAACGTCATAAATGCACAGAACACATGACGTCATCTCCGCTATATAATTCAGTGTTTCAAAGAGCTGAAGTCAATTAATAAAATTAATACACGCAATATTACGTCTCTTGAAGTGCATAAATCTGTGCTTTCGTCACCTTCGACTCCTAAAAAAGAAAACTACTCTGCAACCACGGAACTTCAATTCGGATCAACTTTTAATGAACAAAAAATACGTATCCCTAGAGTATCCGTCAAATGCACATTTTGTGGAGCTGAACATTATAAACTACACATTGAACATTGTCAGTGTTGCATTGGCAATCAGGAAAATCAAAAAAGTGAAAAGATTGCTAGTGCTCAGTGTACCATTGATCAACTTAAAAACTCTCAAAGCATGTTTACAATTCAGTCAGCAACAATGTCAAATGTCGGCAATCCCATTGTTGAAAATGCCGCTGCAGTATCAGATACAATTAAGAAGAAATTTGGTCTCATACTTCGTGATCGACTCCCTGATTCAGATAGTTTACCATCTACACTAGAAGCAACGGTTGCTAAGTCAACTCCAGTCATAAGAAAATTGAATGATGCAACTATGAAGCAACTGGCTCCAGTGTCAGTCCAAAATTTAGTTTAGCGATATGACATGAGGAGAGATGAACTTGTTCAATCTGAATCTGTACAATTGCATGAAGCCACGCAAGAATTGAATGATGTTCTTGGGGTACTGAATATGCCTGATCCATTAGAAGAAAGTCAAGGTCAAAAGTTACTGTCCTCATTAAAAGACATGGGAAACTTTGTAAAAAATAGCGGTGGCAAGTCTATTGATCGTCAATTGGAAGATTTGCCGAATACACTAGCTAAAATTGAGGAAATGGTTAAAAATTGTATAAGAATCCTACATAATGAAAAATTATGTGATGATCAACTTAGGGCTAGATTTGGGTCAAAGTGGATTCGAGCAGCGTCTGACTCTCTTACAAAGAACTTTAGGACTGACCTAATGAAATACAAATCGATTATCGTCCGTGCCCGTGCTGCAGACAATTGCCTTAAATACAGATATTAAACTGTTAAAAGTGGCATTTAGCTATTGATCTTGCCTGAAGAGCAGCTTGCGATTAAAGTCAACAGCCTTAGTCCCATTGGTATGTGCAAAGAAAAACTTCGTCAGCTTCTTAAGGTAGTCGGAGAGATTCAACATGAAAGGATAGAATTGGAGAAAGAACTTAGATCGAAGATAGTCGACGTAAATTCTGCTTTCATTAAAGCTTTGGATAAGGGAAATGTAGTTGAGGATTTGTTAGTATCTAAGGTCTTGAATGAGGCTTACAACCCAATCCAAGTCAGGACCAAGGAAAGTCTATCAAAGCAGAAAAATGTTTTAATAGAGATCGAGGAAGCTTATAACGAATATATGAAGTTAAAAGATGATAAAATAACTGTGAGAGAACATCATATAAAAGAGCTGGAAACAGTTTACGGCACCTACGTAGATCTAAAGAAAAAATTAGGTGAATGTAAAAATTTTTACAGAGACCTTACACAAATTTTAGTTGTCTTCCAGTCTAAGATTTGTGATTACACTTTTGCAAGAGAAGCAGAAAAAAAGCATATTCTAAAGATTTTAACAGCAATCAATGCAGCGTCTCAGCATGAATCTTATCCGTGTACACAAAGATATCATAAAGATTCAAAAAAAAACTTTTCCTACCCTCGAGCAGTTGTGCATCCTCCAAAGGAAAAACATTACGCCAGTGTCCAATGGGTTGGGTCTGTACAAAAATCACAGCCTTCATATTTTATATACCCTACTCGATCCAGTAGTAAGCCTCTCCCAACATATCAATCTGGAGTAGGATGTCCTCCTCCTGTCCCAAAAACTAAAAAAGTGCCCTTAAAACCTGCCAGCCACTTCACCCCCGCGTTGTATTTGTTCCAGGAGCAATCCAAGAAAAACATGGAAGATAATGCTGATTACCATAATGGATACAACAGCATTCCATCTCAAATAAAGTCCACTGTTAGATCCTCGGAAGAGGCTCTACCTCCTGTATCAAAGATTACAAAAGAACCTTTAAAACCTACCAGCCACTTCACTCCCTGTGGTGTATTTGTTCCACCAGTAATTCAAGGGGAACAGAGAGAATGCACTAATCACAATAATGGACACAACAAGGTTCCATCTCAGGTCAATTCCACTGTTAAATCCTTAGTAGCAACTCCCTGCCCATTCTCAAAAATTTCGAAAAAATCCCGAAAACCTGCTAGCCACTTTAATTGAACCACTGGATTTGTACCATCTGAAATTTAAGCGGAACATAGAGGATGTACTATTTATCAAGATAGATAATTATTCTTATACAAAATTTTCAGCAGTCCAGCTTAGGGAATAATTGAATAGATTACAGCGGGATTGTAGATCACTCAAAACCCAAAAGAAGTATATTAAAAGAGGATTAAAGAAAAGAATCGCTTTAATAGAGCAACACTCGTAGCTCAATACAATATAATTGCAATACATGAATTTTCAATGTGTGCCCTTTCTTAAAATCTTGACTCAAACAGATAAAAAGCACATTACTTCAACTTCACCAAATCCCTACTTAGCCTTCCCATTTGGATTTAAAATAAAAACTGATTAATGATTATAACACTAGATAACAATATAGAGTAGTTGAAAAACAAATTCAAAATCTCAACTCAAAACCTCAGAATCATCAGTGGAAAAATTTACTTCAACAGCAATTCCGTATTTTTATGCATAAGCGCGTTCAGCCCATTTTTTTTTTGCGAAATGGAGTTATGAGTGCCATCTAGTATCATTCTTTTCTGCGTCGATTGGTCTATTTGATCAGTTTCTCAGTCCATTAGTGTTGAAGCTAGAGATTTTGCATTTACGTACCTAGTCCCATTTTAGCCATTTTTAATTAAGCATAAACCTGTTCAGTTCACTTAAACTTACTTCCCCGGACTGAGCATGCTTATACAATTTGTTGATTTAAACAATCTGGGACTGAACACATCTAGTTTCATCAGCATCATCATTTTTGGAGTAAAGATTAAGACATTATTCAAACATTTTAGATATTTTGTTTATGCAAACGCACAGGTTTCTGCTTCAGCTGGTTATAAAAGCTAGATATCAAGCAGGTTATAAGTTTTTCAGTGAAATGTCTACCTCAAGAAAAGAAATAAAGTTTGGAGAAGAGCTGCCCCACAAGATAGTGGTGGTGACCTGTGTTTGATCTGGTGGTGATAGCCTAAAGATATGTACATCACCTAAACAGACCCTAAAAGAAGAGAGAACCCTAGAAAAAGTCTAGTAACTTTTAAATATCATTTGCCAGATGACCAAGTTAAAAAACAAAAGGTTTTTAAGAGGTGTTTTATTACAATGTTTTATTTGCTCTATCTGCTATATTTTTGCCTTTATAATATTTTCTACATGCTTAAAATATCTTCTACTGCTCCAAGTGCAGCAATTAATAAAACATCTTCAGAAAGTGTGTAGGAAATAAAAGAACAAATTGGTAGTTTCCCAGCTTACGAATCTCATTATTCAATATAAAAAAAAAAACTCAGAAAAAGTATCTCTCTTCTAATTTGAACTTCAACAAGATGTATGATCTGTATGTTGAAGCCCAAAGAACTGCCGAACAGGAATTTGAAAGCCTTTCTGTCTATAAGAGAATTTTTATTATCATTTTTACCTTGGTATTACTGCACCAGCAAAGGATTTTTGCGGCGTCTGCCACCAATAACGAGGCTAAAGAAGCAGTCAGAACAGAAAAAGATACCCACGAATCTGCTTTCCCCAATGCTTACTATTCAAGCAAAGCAGAGATATGATCAGCAAAAATTAGTAAAGGAACACAAGATGTCTGGTGCTTTGACCTGCCGCAGTGCCTACCAGCACTAAATCTTAAAACAAAACTCGTTTTTTTATAAATGGCAGCTTGAATCTACAATTTCATAGTTAATGTTATCTCTCATAATGAAACACGGTCCAGCAACAACCTCTGGCATGAAGCATTGGGGGACCAAAGGGCAAGTGTCAGCCTGTCTAATCTTGCTGAGTCTTTAGAAAATCTGACACCTGTGGCTCACAAAACAGATATATGTTTGTCTCGATAACGTTTTGTTACTATACTTCTCACTTAGCTTGTAACACCCTGTCACGTTTCGATTAGGGATTTCTAGAGCCAGGTCATACCACTCAGATTGTGAAACTGGCAATGCCCGAATCAAAAAGGCAAAGAAAACATCAGATATTCTTGTCAGAGTATTTTTAAACAGGTGTGCACCAACTAATATTTTGATACTGAAAAGCGTCTGTGGTTAAAAAAAATCTGAAAATTTAAACGTAGTGCTCATAAATAAAGAACTGTGAATTTGCCATCCACAGCATTCATAAAATTATGCTTGTATGATAAATAGTCAGGTATCAATAGATAGTTAATTGAAAATATGCACCAGGTTTAAATGTTTAGAGAATTTTTACAAGTTTGAGTAAAAGAGTTCGCAATATTCAAAATATTCAGAAAATTTTAAAGTTAGTATATCAAAAGAACTCTTTAGAACCGAAAAAAAAATCTAATCTCCCTGTTTTAGTTTATTTGTAAAAATTGGTCTTTTAAAAGTTTTAAAACTATCTTGTGGGGCAATTATTTTCATAGCATACATCAGTAGTTATCATAGACCCATTGAAGAGTTGTGAGCCCGATACTTCTTGTTCCTATACTTTTTGATTTGTTCTTATATTTTATGATCGATACTGATTTCTGATTCTTGGAATTTTTAGTATCGTTTATCATAAAGAATAAAAGTTAGTCAGACTAAACACGTTTGTACGATCTATTTTTCCTATTTCTGGTAAAATCATATTTTGCTTAAAAGTGCTCACTCCATTTCCTAGAAAACTATAAGGAAAATACTAATTACAATATAACCAATAGAAAAAGTAGGTAAATTTTGCCTAGGCAATTGTTTTGTAAAGACCTTTCAACCATATTTCAATTTGCCGGAATTTTTAAAATTTATTTTCTCTCTCCTGTATCATAGGCAGCGCAATAGCGCTGCCTAAGTAAAGAAGGATGTGGGCACAATGTATTATTTTTTTTTCCATACCAAAGCACTTTGTATCAAAGGATTTGTAGTAGAAACTTCAAAAAGGTCTAATTCCATTGGAAATTGGAGGGGCTAGTGCCCTTTTTAATAGTCGAAAGTGATTGGGGGCACCTAGCCCCCCCCCCCCCAAACCCATCATTCCCCCAAACACATCCAATCAAAATTTTCAGATAGCCATTTTGTTCAGTGTAGTTGATTTCCAGATAGAAAATATGTTTTTGAGGAGGACACTCCTCCACAACACTCGGGGCAAGGGTTTTAAGTTATGCCCTGAGGGCATATAAGAACGATGTTGGCACAGTGTATTATTTATTAGTTTTTTCCTTTAGAGCAAAGCACTTCGTATCGAAGAAGTTGTCGTAGAAACTTTGAAAAAAGCTCATTCAATTGGAAATTGGAGTGGCTTGTGCCCTTTTTAATAGTCGAAAGTGATTGGAAGGCAACTAAGACCCCTTTCACGCACATCATTTCACGAAACACATCCAATCAAAATGTTGAGACAGCCCTTTTGTTCAGCGTGGTTGATTTCCAGATAGAAATTTTGTTTTTGGGGAGGACACTCCCCCAGAGCCTTCAGGGCAGGGGTTGTAAGTTATGCCCTGGGGGCATATAAGGTTTTTATAGAAGGTGTTTTCGTAGAAACTTCAAAAAACGCTCATTCGATTGGAAATTCAAAGGGCTATATTGTTTGATTTATTATTTGATTTAATATTATTTAATTTATTAAAGTTATAAAAGTAAAAACATTTAGTTTTTTTCAGTAAAGTGCAAATTTTGATCTGGCCTTGGGAAGGCATAGGGGTTTTGAGCCCAGCTTCTGTTAATTTCTGCTCGTTTTGAGTTTGACTCGGTTATTTATTGTAATTTCTGTTCGTTTTGGATTTCATTTATTTATCGATGCTGATTTGTGGTAGTTTCACGCTTGGTGGAGTATTTTATTTTATTTTTTCTCTTTTTTTGTTTAACGGTGTTCTTTAATTTCCTTTGAAAAAATTATTCTGTGGAGAAAGTTTTTTAATTAATAATTTGAAGAAGTGGACCTAGTACGTTTATGCATAACGGTACGGAATTGCTTCTTAGGTTATTTTTTTTTTTCGGTTGTATAGTCTATTTGTCAGTTTGGAAACGGTGGCTTTGTAGTAAAAATAATACGAAAAATGAAAATCACGCGGTTTGCAAGATTGTTCAGCCAGTTGACTCTTCCAAAAGAGGGACTGATACTTCATAGAACTTCTGATAATAATCCAGTAAGAATTCCTCTAACTTAGCTAAGTCTGGGTTAATTGGCTGCTACTAACCACTCACTGCAGTTACATCACAGTAGCCTATATTGAAATCCTCTCTCTTTAACCCTCCCATGGCCATTTACCCATGCTTACTCCCACCATTTATTCTTGCTGCAGTCATTTAAACATTTTCCTCTCAATTACTTGGACTATCTGTCTTGGCTTGTCTCTGTCTATAATTAGCCATGCCTTGATGCAACCTACTGCAAAATACTTGATAACTTCAATTCAGAATCAACAACATCTCTTAAATATTTCTTTATGACATCCTTCTACCCTATTTAGGGATGACCTGCTTTTTATTTGACTCTAGATGGTTTATTAAAAAGGATGATCTTTGGCAATCATTCATCCTTCATCTGTGCAAAATGTCCTTGTGAATATTGAGCAGTTCATATAATTGACCTAAAAATAAAATAAAAATACTTCTAGATGCCATTTTTTATGCTCTGTCTGAATATAATAATCACTTTGGTTTAAATCACAGTGGGCCATTTAATTTAACTGATGAAAGTGAAAACATCGGTAAAATTCTACTTTAGCTACTTTTGACTATCTTGGAAAGGGGTTAGGTTAAGAAAATGAAACTTTCAGGGATGGTTCTACAGGCTAAAGTATGTCCCGGGAAGATATTTTGAAGTACCCACCTCCACTCCTTCTCCCTCTAGAGGGTCCTGACCTTTGATGACCTTTAAAAATATGTGAGCTATAGAAGTGAAACCTTGCAAAATAGATCTTCTGCTTAAATGAAGTACAACAAAATTTTTTTCAGCTTCACAACTTTGCTCAATCCCAATTTATATGGTTTTAAAGATATGCAAATACATTTACTAAATTTTTGAAATAAACTATTTATATGGCTTAAAATTCTGCTCAAATAACTGAAATTTCATTTTCAGAGCTGAAGCCAGAGAAAAAGAAACTGATAACTGAAAATTAATGTAAAATGTTGTTTTGTCAAAATTTCAATGGGTATAGACCTGTCATGTAGCAAAATTTCAGGACCCTCTAGAGGGAGAAGGAGTGGAGGTAGGTACTTCAAAATACCTTCCCGGGACATACTTTAGCCTGTAGACCAATCCCTGAAAGTTTCATTTTTCTAACCTAACCCCATTCCAAGATAGCCAAAAGTAGCTAAAGTAGAATTTTACCGAAAACATCATTTGATGCCTTTTTTATGCTCTTTCATTATTCATATAAAATACCTTTGGGGCCCTTTTAAGGGCTAAAGGTGCAATTAGCCCCAGAAGTGATTCTTGAACTATGAAAAAGCATAAAAAAGGCATCAAGTGAGGTTTTCACTTTCATCTTGGCTAAATTATATGGCCCACTGCAAGTTTACCCACTTTTCTTGCAAATTAAATTTTAAGCCCTTTAGGACCCTTGAAGATAATCATTCCTTTCTATATTTTGGTAAATATTTTGCTGTTCATATTATTAACTTGCTAATAAAGTGAACATACCACTTGATGCCATTTTTTATGCTCTATCAAAATATAATAATAATCACTTTGGTAAAATTCTACTTTAGCTACTTTTGGCTATCTTGGAAAGGGGTTAGGTTAGGAAAATGAAACTTTCAGGGATGGGTCTATGGGCTAAAGTATGTCCCAGAAAGGTATTTTGAAGATCCTACCTCCCCTCCTTCTCTCTCTAGAGGGTCCTGAAATTTACCTACATGACAGGTCTATTACCTATTAAAATTTTTACAAAACAATATTTTACCTGGATTTTCAGCTATCAGTTTCTTTTTTTCTGGCTTTAGTTCTGAAAATGCAATTCCTGTTATTTGAGTAGAATTTTAAGACAAATCAATGTTTTTTTTTTCAAAATTTAAGAAATGTTTTTACATATCTTTAAAACCTTATAAATTGGAATTGAGCAAAGTTTTAAAGCTGAAAGCAATTTTGTTGTAGGCTACTTCATTTAAGCAAAAGATCTATTTTGCAAGGTTTCACTTTTATAACACACAGATTTTTAAAGGTCATCAAAGGTCAGAACCCTCTAGAGGGAGAAGGAGTGGAGGTAGGGACTTCAAAATGGACATCCACCACATGGCTAATATGGGAGTAAAGTTCATTTGTGATGCAAATGGATGTTATATTTAGATTGAGGATGCAATTCTGGGTATATATTTGCATATTAGAGGGGTGGGGGTATATACTCTGTGAATATAGGCCTATAGGTTCTAAGAAATTCATGAATATCTTAGAAAAACAAGGAAAAAAGTGAAGATAAAGGTTCTTCCCCTGCAAAATGTGTTAACTAGGATTGTTCTACATATTATGGGGTAAGAACTGTTTTCTTAATATGTTTCCTTATGTCCAGCTGGGCTCCTAGGCTTAAAGTACTGGTTGGCTGGTTGGCTAATTTAATGATATGTATATACAGGGTGGGCGGAAAGTAACTCCCTATTTTGATTAATAAAACAATGTACATTATATTTATTTATTCTCAAAAAAATTAATCATACAAGGTAGGCATAAATGGTAAGTTATCTCTAAAATTCAATATGTGCCCCAGATCTTTCCACCAGCTTCTGCAAACGTTCAGGAATGGCATCCACTGACTTTCTCAGAAACTCCGCTGGGATGGTGGACATGACTCCCTTAATTTGATCCTCCAGTTCTTCGAGTATCTTTGGTTTGGAGCGGGTAAAGGACTTCTTCCTTTACCCAACCCCAAAGAAAAAAGTCGCAGAGTGTCAAATCCAGGCTCCTGGATGGCCATTCATATGGACCACAACGTCCCAACCAACACCCTGGAAAGCGAGCATCCAGCCATTTGCGGACAACAAGAGCAAAGTGTGGTGGGGCGCCATCTTGCATTAATATCAACTCGTCGATGTTCTCCCATGTGCTGACAACTGGCCAGACTCTATCACGCAACATATCAAGGTATTGTTCAGCATTCATGGTGTTGCGCAGAAGAAATGGGCCCACAACCTGATCTGAGGTGATACCACACCACACCGTTACTTTGGGTCGATTTTGCTGTTTTTCAACTGTCATCATAGGATCCTCTCCTGCCCAGTAGTGGCAGTTTTGACGTCTGACAAAGCCTCCGACGTGAAACACAGCCTCATTAGTCCAGGTGATGTTGTGGAACAGGCTCCTGGATGGCCATTCATGTGGACCACGACGTCCCAACCAACACCCTGGAAAGCGAGCATCCAGCCATTTGCGGACAACAAGAGCAAAGTGTGGTGGGGCGCCATCTTGCATTAATATCAACTCGTCGATGTTCTCCCATGTGCTGACAACTGGCCAGACTCTATCACGCAACATATCAAGGTATTGTTCAGCATTCATGGTGTTGCGCAGAAGAAATGGGCCCACAACCTGATCTGAGGTGATACCACACCACACCGTTACTTTGGGTCGATTTTGCTGTTTTTCAACTGTCATCATAGGATCCTTTCCTGCCCAGTAGTGGCAGTTGTGACGGTTTACAAAGTCTCCGACGTGAAACACAGCCTCATCAGTCCAGAGGATGTTGCGGAAGAGATGGGGCCACTCTTCATGCCAAGCCAGCATGATTTCTCTGAACTCCATGCGAATGTCACAGTCCTCATCCGAGAGTGATTGGCAGTAGTGTGGCTTCCACGCACGCCAGTTCAACTCCTTCTTGAGCACAGTTTGCACTGTGTAGCGGGTGAGTCCACTTTCCCGAGCTGCCTGGCGAGTTGACTTTCCTGGACTATGCTGGAACATTGCTTGGATTAGGTGCACTGTCTCCTGGGTCATGGATGTTGAAGGGCATCCACTTCTGTGAACATCTACCACAGATCCTGTGGTCATGAGCTTCGCGTGACAGTTTCTTATTGTTTTTGGATCCACTTGGGCACGTGGTCCATGAATAGTCCGCCACCATCATTGAACTCGTACGACAGATTGCCAAACTTCATATCGTGACACCAGCTGGGCACGCTCCTGAAGTGTTAACTGCTGAGCCATGTTACAGTTTTATCTGAATCAAAAACAAAACTATCAATAAAATTGTACCATTTTAGAGAATTAATCATAAAAATATGATGAAGCAGTAACAAATTATATACAATTTATAAGTAATTTAAAATAGGGAGTTACTTTCTGCCCACCCTGTATATATATATACACTGTCATATTAGCCATCTGGTGGTATCCCCTTCAAAATACCTTCCCATGACATACTTTAGCCTGTAGACCCATCCCTGAAAGTTTCATTTTCCTAACCTAACCCCTATCCAAGATAGCCAAAAGTAGCTCGAGTAGAATTTTACCATCACTTTTGCCACAAATGAATTTTAACCCCACCCCTATATATACCAATTCAGGTTAAATATTTGCACATTAGGGGGGGGGTAAGGGTAAAGTTGATTTCTAATTAAATGAGAGGTAAGTTTAAACTTTACCCCCACCCCCTTAATGTATAATTGTATAATTCACAAATATTGATTTGTCAGAATCAAGTTAAATAAAAAAATATTCAAAAGAATTCTGCCATGTTTTCTTCTTATTCTGTTAGGCTGCTTAAAACTACTGCTTCACATATATGTTGACAAATACCAAACCTGACAGAAGAAATATGGCAGATAGAAAAATAGAGAAATTGTTGTGAATTTTTTATCCAGCTTAATTGTGACTAGTCAATGCTTGCAGATTATATAATTTTAACTAAGTGGATTTGATAGGCTAATATAACAGTAAGTTTAAAACCAAGGTTGATGTTTCAACCATTTTCATACCAAAAAAAGAAAGAAAATATTATTTTCAAGGGTCCAAAAAAGGCCTAAAGCTGAATTTGCAAGAAAAGCAATTATATATCCAGAAAGAGCATAAAACATGACATCTAGTGGTATGTTCACTTTATTTGTAGGTCCATTATATGAATTACTCAAGGTTTACCCATACCTTAACCATCTCAAGGTTTTCTCTTTATAGCCTTAAAAAGTGGGATTAGACCATGTTGTTTGTACAGCTTATTGTTTAAGATATAGTCAGTAAGTTGAAAACCTAAAATAATTTGTAGGCAATCTCTCTGAAAAGCATATACCCTAGAATCCTCCTCTGTCTTTTGGATTGCCTTTGCTTCAGAACCATACTTGATCACAGTCATCACTGTGACTTGTAATATTCCCATCTTTGTAAGTTTGCAATTGACAACATAATTTAGTCAGGATAAAAGTGAATACATCACTTGGTGCCTTTTTTTATAATTTTTCATAAGTCAATGGTTGCTTCTGTTGGAAGTTACATCTTAAGCCCTTAAAGAAGCCCCAAAAGTACCATCTTTGTAACCACAGAAAAAAATATCAAGACCAGTAAAGGGTTTGAAAATTGGCTAAGAGGATGCAATGCTATAAACTAATTTTTTTATTATCATCCTTCTTGTCTTGCTGGCAAAATGGCTCAAAGACAAAGGGTCAATTAGTGAAGTGTCCAGGGGACTACATCATCAAGATCAATATAAAATTTGTGTATATACTACAGTGGCATTTTTTTGGGGGGGGGGGGTACCCCCAAATAATTTGGAGAAAAATTATTATATAGCCCATGCCCCTTGAATTTCTGGATGAAGACTCCTCTTGTCCCCTCCCCAATAAAAATGTTTGAGCTATTCCTCTGTTTGACTAGTAAGAAAAGTTTAAAAGTAAAAAAAAATTCAAATTTTTTAAAGCACATTTGTCTGTACAAATACACTACACTTTGACAGAAGAAAAAAGGTTTTAGAGAGGAAAATTTGGTTTCACTGGTAATTTTACCAATGAGGAAAGTTTTATGTGTGGGAAGAATTTTCCAAGGGTTAACTGTCTAGGAAGGGATTATCATTGGGGGGGGGGAATTATTCAGACACTTTAAATATACAAAACAACAAAAATTCATTGAAAATCAAATTTGAAAGTGTTTTCTTTGGGTGGGGGGGGGGGGGATTAGCTAGTCATTATAAATACATAAACAGTTAAAAAGATTTTGTGAAATTCAAATTTCAAAATGTATTGTTTTGGTTGTTTACCCAGGACAATTGTTCCAAAATTGTTAATTACATTTGAAAAATAGACTGGGGGGGGGATTTGCTGGATACTATAAATGCATGAACAGCTAAAATAAACAGAAATTTTTGGTAATTCTGATGGAAATCCCACCAGGTTCTTTGCCTAATTTGAATAGTCAAATTCTAATGACAAGGACTGCTAAGAAATATATATTTTGGAACAATACAGAGTAATGTCATACACGAGAATAAATTCATTCAGCTAGAAGCTAACCTAGCCTAACCTGAATAGCAGAGGGTTTCATATATCTGTCAACTCACCTGGGAATGGCTTGCAGATTGCCAGATTCAAGAATAATAATAATATAATGCAAAACAAATAGGCCACAGGGCCTCTACAAAAAATCTTTTAAAAACACGCCACTAAAAACATATATTTATATGCAATAACATAGCATATTGAAATTAATGCTGAAATACATTCTCTTTGAAGCCATGCATACACCTTTACTTATTTTTCAATTTATTTAGAACTAATTATTCATTTTATATTACTATTTATGAAACCTGAAACACAGCTTGAACACAAGAAGTTTTCAAACCTCAAACAAATAATGTTTTTTTTTATTCTCCACTTCAAAGCCCTTTTCTGTGGCAGAGTTCTTAGATTTTGTAACAACCAATATTTAGATTTTCCAGAAATGTTAATAAACAAAATTTAAGTGGATAGATCTAGCAGGGAAGTGGGATCAGTCAAGATACAAAAAACAAATTCCTTTTGTGGTCATCAAAAGTTTAGCCCATTAAGGTATTACCAAACTACAGTGTCTAACATTTTGTTATTTTTGAGGCTTGGAAGACTACATACATGACAAGTCTGTTACTTATCTAGATTCTGAAAAAAAATATTTTACTTTTATTTTAAAATCCCATGTCTCTTTGTTTTTGTTTATGAAAATATAATTCCTCTTATTTTAATAAAATTCAAAGCCATATCAAGGTATTTTTTTTTCTTCAAAAATTCAGATCTTTAAAACCTCATAAGCTGGGATTGAACAGTAATGCAAGGCGGATGTTAATTTTCTTCTGTCTCTTTTGAGCAGAATATCCATTTTGAAGGTTTGAATTTTCTATTGGTAAAGATCATTAAAGGTCAGTACCCTCTGGAAGGAGAAGGGGTAAAGATAGATGTCTCAAAGTATCTTCCCAGGAGATCATTAAGGTTATGGATGTATTCCCAAGAGTTTTATTAACCTAGCTCAACTACTTTCCAAGATACCAAAATGCCTGTATGTAATAAAGTAACTTTAGGTGGTATTAATAGTGAGTATTATTCTGACCCTTGGAGGGAGTATGGGTTACTATCTTACAGGTGGCTAATGCTGGGGTAGCGTTTCCTTAGGGTTGACCTGACTAATTATATGAAGCAAGCCTACTGGTATAAATGAGAAGCTTAAATAACCTTGTTGAGAGGTTTGATATAATTTAGTTACTTTTATTTGACTCAAGAACAATACATGAGTCTTGCTATTTATATATGCCTTGGGAACTATTTGTCCCACAGAATATACAAATACAATAATATAATTATAAGCTATAAGACATTAAGGGAACTTATGACATTCAAAGGTAATCCTGAATACAAGGGCCAGAGGTCACCCAAAATGATAATAATCAAAAAAGTAGCTAGATACCATAAAAAGTATCTTTTACATATTAGGTCAACCACGTCTTTCTGGGCCACAGACATAAAAAAGCAAGGAAGGGGTTATTTCTCAATTTTCTTTCAAAGCCTACACATACCAGGATGTATGGTGCAGTATGGGGTTTTTTATGGCTAATTTTCAAAATTTCATCTTAGTAAAAAGTGATATTTTGAAACTTTGCATTTTGTATTTGCATCTTAATATTTTTATTTTACTAAAGTAAATTTCCGACTTAATTGATCAGCTTACTACATGTAAACTAGAATTTTATCCTCACTAGTGAGACAAGCTATATAGCATTGTATTATAGTAAAGCAAGGTTTAATCCCATTTATTCAATATGTAAGCTTAAGCTGATTTTCAATTATGAATTTGTAATATAATGGCAGCATACAAATGGGAGTTTTTCACTTGACAAAGCTAAATTAAGATTAGCAAATAAAATTCAAAATAAAACATTCCAACTAAAGTAAGTAACTAAGTAACTAAAGTAAACAAACATTCAAAATAAAGTTTTCCAACTGAAAGTAAGGAGCAACATTGAAACCTAAAACGAACAGAAATTATTATATGAGGGGGATTGTCCCCTTCTCAATACTTTGCTCTTGACGCTAAAGTATTTTATTATTTTTAAAAAGCTTTTTATTGTTCTAACTAAACCACCCTTGCGTTTCAGGAATTGTTCTTAAAAAAATTTGACAAACTTCAAACTCTAGCGCAAAGACCGAAGTAATGAGGAGGGGGCCACTTTGCTCATATACCTAATAATTTCCGTTCGTTTTAAGTTTTAGCATTGCTTTTTACTTTCAGTTGAAAAACATGTTTTTTAATTTAATTTCTGATCGTTTTCTAAATAATGCCAGGAAATCTGACACCACCTCCACGGAGAAATCCCTCGCCATAGAAAGACCCTCTACACGATTCAATACTACTACTTCTAGTAATAGCTCACCACAGCAAAAAGCTGCCTGGGGCCAACACAGCTACACACGCTCTTATTCCATCCCAATCTATTCAAAGCCTTCCTCTTGACACCCTCCCAGGAAGTTCCCATTTCCCTTAAATCTTTCCTCACAACTTCATCCATTTCAACCGAGGACAATCTACTTTCCGTTTAGCCCTAGATGGTTGGCCAAAAAGGACAATCTTTGGATATCTGTCCTCCATCCTCCACAGAACGTGCCCTAGCCATCTCAACCTTTCTCTCATCATAGCCCTAGAAAACAGGATTGAGCCATACTTTTTGTACAGCCTACTGTTTAAAATACGGTCAGTCAATCTGGTACCCAAAACAATCCAAAGACAATTTCTCTGGAAGACATCTACTAAATGTTTCTCCGTTTTTGAAGCGACCATGCATAAACAATAGGCAAATTTATAGCATAAAGACCTTCCCCAAGGGCTGTGGGGGTCATGTTATCTTCAAAGACATAGTTATTAGACCTTTTAACTATGCTGAGCAAAATGGCTATCTCAAAATTTTGATCGGACGATTTTGGGAAAGAAAGGGCGCGGGATGGGGGCTACTTTCCCTCTAACATTTTTGGTCACTTTAAAATGACACTAGACCTTGCAATTTCCGTTAGAATGAGCCATCTCCTGATATATTTGGAACATTGGTTTGATGCAGTCACCCTTCAGGAAAAAGAAAGAAAAAATAAACAAAAAAATAACAACAAATAAACACACATCAATTATTTTTCTTCTGGCAAAAACACAAAATTTTACATTTTTGCAGATAGGAGCCTGAAACCTCAATAGTAGGGTTCTCTGGTATGCCAATCTGATGGGGTTTTTTATTATTAAGATTATGTTGCTTTTAGGGGGTGTTTTTCCTCTTTTTCGAAAATCAAGCAAATTTTATCAGGCTCATATTAAATTGAAACTTTTAGGTGGTACTACTACTACTATTTCTGCACTTAAAAAAGTGTGTATCCCTGTCATCAAAGAGCAGATATATAATTTTTTTGGGGAATGATATTAGGTATAAATTTTCACAGCAACTTAAGGAGGCATACAACTAAATTAAACAATACTTCGTGTGTCCGGATTTTCCAAAAAGTGTATGTTGTTGGAAGTTGTAGGAGAAATTTCTCCAACATACAAATAGTAAGCCAAGCTATGGATTCTTAAAAAGAACCGTAAAGATACATATTATTTTCTTTTTCCATGAAAAGACTATGTCAATAAAAATAAATTACTTCAAATAACTACTACGCTGAACAAAATGGCTATCTCAAAATTTGGATTTGATGTGTTTGGGGGAAAGATGGGCGTGGGGGGGCTAGTTGCCCTCCAATCACTTTTGACTATTAAAAAGGGCACTAGCCATTCCAGTTTCCTATCGAATGAGCCCTTTTTGAAGTTTCTACGACAACTCCTTTGATACGAAGTGGCCTGGTATGGAAAAAAACAAAAAAAAAAATAATAAATTGTGCCAACATCGTTCTTTACTTAGGCAGGGCTATTGCGCTGCCTATGATATTATGTCCTGGAGACTTTATTTGTTGGTTTCTGGTCAAATGGGTTTCCTGAAGGCAAGCAATATCAATGGTATTTTTATTCATAAGAAATATTGTTTTATTTAACGTATTTTCTGAAAGTGATCTTACATTCCACTGAAGTGTTGACATGTGCTGCTTTTTGCTTTAGTTTTCATATGACTGTGTGTCAACGTTTAGCTTTGCTAGGAATAAAGCAAGATCCTTTTTTGCTTGACTTAATTAAAAAAAAACTTTTTTCTCAAAATAATTTTTTCAAAGAAAAGTAATGAACTCCATTAAACAAAAAATGAACAAAAATAAAATAAAATAATCTACTAAGCGTAAAACTACCACAAATCAGCATTGATAAATAAATTAAACCCAAAACCAACAGAAATTAAAATAAATAACCAAGTCGAACTCAAAACGAGCAGAAATTAACATAAGTTGGGCTCAAAATCGCTATGCCTTCCCAAGGTCAGAGTAAAATCTGCACTTTACTGAAGAAAATATAAATGTTTTTACTTTTATAAATTTAATAAATCAAATAATATTAACATTTTGATTACTAAATATCAGTATATGTATATTAAACTGACAACGCACATTCATTTGTATATTTTTCAGTAAAGTGCAAATTTTGTTCTGATCTTGGGAAGGAATATGGGTTTTGAGCCCAACTTATGTTAATTTCTGCTCGTTTTGAGTTTGATTTTAGGTTTGACTCTTTGAAGTTGACCTGAAATGGAAAACTGATTCGGTTAAATTTTAAGAGCAGAAGTAGCCCAGAAAGTTTTAATTTAATCTTAAGGCAACATTTAGTTTTTAAACATAATGGGCAAATGGGAGGTTGGGCGTGGGAGGAGGATTAGTTGCCCTCCAATCACTTTCGACTATTAAAAAGGGCCTTAGCTCTTTCTATTTTCAATCTAATTAGCCCTTTTTGAAGTTCCTACTACAACTCCTTCTATATGAAGTGCCCTGTTCTAAAAAAAAAAAAAAAAAAAAATGGTAATACATTATACCCACATCGATCTTTACTATAAAAATGTCAAGCCTTCCAATCACTTTCGACTATTAAAAAGAGCACTAGGCCTTTCGATTTCCAATCGAATGAGCGCTTTTTGAAACGACAACGTTTTCTATAAACATCTTATATATACTCAGGGCATAAATTACAACCCTTACTCTAAGGGCTGTTAGAGTGGTCGTCATCCTTTAAGACCTAATTTCCAGAACTTTTAACTACGTTAAACAAAATTGCTATCTCATTGATTGGATGTGGTTGGGGAAATAGTGGGCGTGAGAGGAGCGTTGGTTGCTCTCCAATCACTTTCAACTATTAAAAAGGGCCTTAGCCCTTTCAATTTCCAAACAAATGAGTCCTTTTGAAGTTTCTACGAATACGCTATCAATAAAAACCTTATATGCCCCCAGGGCATAACTTACAACCCTTGCCCTCAGGGCTGGGGGTGGGTGTCATCTTCAAAGACCTAATTTCCAGAACTTTCTACTACGTTGAACAAAATAGCTATTTGAAAATTTTGATTGGATGTGTTTGGAGGAATGGTGGGCGTGAGAGGGGGTTAGTTACCCTCCAAACACTTTCGACTATTAAAAAGGGCACTAGCCCTCTCAATTTCCAATTGAATGAGCCCCTTTTTGAAGTTTTACGACAACTCTAAAAAACCTTAATAAAACCTTATATGCCCCCAGGGCATAACTTACAACCTTTGCCCTGGGAACTTTGTGGGGTTTGTTATCCTTAAATACATAATTTCCAGAACTTTCAACTACGTTGAACAAAATGGCTATCTCTAAACTTTGATTGAATGTTTTTGGGGAAATGGTGAGTGTGATATGGGGTTTAATTATTCTCCATTCACTTTCGACTATTAAAAAGGGCAATTTCAATTTCCAATCAAATGAGCCCTTTCTGAAATTTCCACAAAAACTTTTTATATATACCTTATATGCCCCCCGGGGCATAACTTAAAACCCTTGCACTAAGGGCTCTGAGGGGATTATCATCCTAAAAGACCTAATAGCCAGAACTCTCAACTACGTTGAACAAAATGGATATCTCAAAATTTTGACTGCATTTGTTTGGGAAAATGGTGGGCATGAGAGGGGTGTTATTCGGTCTCCAATCACTTGCATCTATTAAAAAAGGCATTAGCCCTTTCAATTTCCAATTGAATGATCCCTTTTGAAGTTTCTACGACAACGCTTTCAATAAAAACCTTATATGCCCCCAGGGCATAACTTACAACCCTTGCCCTGAGGGGGGGAGGGTATGCCATCCTTAAAGACCTAATTTCCAAAACTTTCAACTACGTTGAATAAAATGGCTACCTAAAAATTTTGATTGGATATGTTTGGGGAAAAGCTGGGCGTGACTGGGGGTTGGTGCCCTCAAATCACTTTTGACTATTAAAAAGGGCACAAGTCCTTTGAATTTTCAATGGAATGAGCCCTTTTTCAAGTTTCTACGACAAAGATTTCAATAAAAACCTTATATGCCCTCGGGGCATAACTTATAACCCTTACACTGAAGACTGTGGGGGAGTGTCCTGCTCATAGGTAATATTTCCTGAACTTGGAACTGCGTGGAACAAAATGGCCATCTAAAAATTTTTATTGGATTTGTTTGGGGAAATGGTGGGTGTGGAAGGGGTGTTAATTGCCTTCCAATCACTTTCTACTATTAAAATGGGCACTAGCCATTTCAATTTCCAATTGAATGAGCCCTTTTTGAAGTTTCTACGACAACACGTTCTATAAAAACCGTATATGCCCCCAGCGCATAACTTACAATTCTTGCCCTGGTGGCTGTGGGGAGAGGTTATCATCCTTAAAGACCTAATTTCCAGAACGTAAAACTACGTTGAATAAAATAGCTATCTTAATATTTGGATTGGATGTGTTTGGGCAAAAGGTGGGCGTGAGAGGGGGGTTAGTTGCCCTCCAATCACTTTCGACTGTTAAAAAGGATCTTAGCCCTTTGAATTTCCAATCGAATGAGCCTTTTTTGAAGTTTATACTACAATGCCTTCTATGAAAACCTTATATGCCCCCAGGGCATAACTTACAAACCTTGCCCTGATGGCTGTGGGGATTTTCCTCCGCAAAAACATAGTTTCTCTCTGGAAATCAACTACGCTGAACAAAATGGCTATCTCAACTTTTGATTGGATGTTTTTCGGGAAATGATGGGTGTGGAAGGGGTGTTAGTCGCTTTCCAGTCACTTTCAACTATTAAAAAGGGCACAAACCACTCCAAATTCCTATTGAATGAGCCCTTTTCAAAGTTTCTACGATAACTTCTTTGATACGGAGTGCCCTGCTCTAAAGGAAAAAATAATAAATAATATATTGCCCCAACATCGTTCTGATATGCCCCCAGGGCATAACTTAAAACCCTTGCCCTGAGGGTTGTGGAGGAGTGTCCTCCTCAAAAACATAATTTCTATCTGGAAATCAACTACGCTGAACAAAATGGCTATCACAAAATTTTGATTATATGTGTTTGGGGGAATGATGGGCGTGGGGGGGGGCTAGTTGCCCTCCAATCACTTTCGACTATTAAAAAGGGCTTTAGCCACTCCAATTTCCAATTGAATGAATTCTTTTCGAAGTTTCTACGACAACTCCTTCGATACGAAGTGCCCTGGCATGGAAAAAAAATAATACATTGTGCAAACATCGTTCTTTACTTAGCTGCGCGATTGCGCTGCCTATGATAAGGATGTGATTGGGTAGGTACATGTCTGTCAATTTATTTATGATTGTTGCTTTGTGTGGCTTTTGTAGGTTCGTAGACTGAACTACATTAGAGTTTGGTATGAAGAAGCATATATTAGGTGTTAGCTTGTTTGGTTGTTCATCCGGCTTGTCAATAGTCAGGGGATTAATTCCTGGTAATGCTTCTAATTCATTTCTTCTTGGGAGGGGTGACCAGGCAATCGGGTAGGAATATGAGCTGGGGCGTTTCGAGGAAGGAGTCTCGGGGGGGGGGTAGTTTCTTTGGGTAGATTTGGGCTGGGTGTTCTGTGAGTGTTAGTAATGGTTTCATAAAGGGTTTAGTTTGGTGTGATTGGGCTGCATTTGCTTCCAGAGCTGCAAATGTATAAGTTACAGTTTTCTCTGCTGCTATTTGGAGTGTTAGTTTTTGTTTTTTATATGCAGGGCATACTGTTTTATTGGAAGAATCAAGGAGGCCTTTGAAGTTTATGCATGTTGGCTGATCATTTTTACAATTTAGCATTTCTTTGGGATGGGAATTCTTACATTTATTACAGGTTTGTAAGATTTCACTGCATTTGTTTGTTGTGTGTCCTAGTTTTTGACATTTTTGGCATTGGATTGGTTTTGGCTTGTAGGGATTGTGTGGTTTAAATTATCCAAAGAGGAATATCTGGCTTGGGATATTGTTTTTTTTATCTGAGTAAGACTTGAGAATAAGAAAGACTTGCCTGACGTTTGGCTATTAGCATCTAGTTTGCCCAGTTGGGTGACATCTGCAACTGGGATTGGGCTACCAATTCTGTCAGAGAGCCCTTCCTTTAGCTCCTGATTTAGTATTTCTAGAGAGATGTTGTACACAACTATTTTAGTTAGGTAGGGGTTTGGGGTCCAGAGTGGTTACTGGTATCGTTATTGGAGTGTTTTATTGCTCACCTAGTATGGCATCTTTCCAAAAAAGGTCTTCACTGAAAAGTTAGATTTGTGTGTTGATTCTATTACTTCTAAGTACCCAAATGTTGGAATTTGCATTTCTGGTGATAAGAACGATCTAAGAATTGAAAGTTTCCTCAGAAATCAAGGACTCAAGCAAATAGTAAAGTTTCTGACTCCTAAAGGTAATACCAAATTCGACATAATTTGCACAAATTTGTCAGAACATTATATGAACCCTCAACACCTACCTCCCCTTGGTGGTAGCTACACCTACATGATAAACTGGGCTCCGCTGCCTTCGTATAAAGTAAAATATGTCGTTGAGAAAGTTTACTACCGACCTCTTTCGGACAGTGGTCTCTTAGAATTCGGAAATTGGATTACATCCGAGTCCTGGGATGAGGTAGCAATTTTAGAGTCCTCCAATGAAAAAGCTTAATTTTGCAAGATAAATTAAGAAACAAATATGAAGAATGCTTTCCTGAGAAAATGTTCAAGCGATGCAACACAGATCGTCCTTGCATAACCCAAGAAATAAAAGATTTTATTCAGTATAAAATTCAAGTAAGAAAAGACGGGAAAGTAGGAAATGCTAATAAGCTCCGCAACCAAGTACGTAAAATGACGAGAAAAGCTGCGGCTGAGTATTATCACAACAAAATTGATCACCTTTTTGAATCAAAGCCTAGCATGTGGTATAAGGAAATAAAACGAATTTGTTGAAAATCCTCTTGTAGTGTTGATTTGTGTTCAAACTGTAATAATGAAATAGTTGGTGACCAGATAAATGGTCATTTCGCCATAATAACCCAGTGTTTGCTGCGTCTTAATGTAGATAAAATAAACCGAGAGTATCAGAAAATTCCACATGATGGCGTACCTTTACCTACTATTTCTGAGGATTAAGTTTTTAGAAAAATAAAGAAACTTAAACGAACTAGTATAACTTCCATAGATATTCCGATTGAACTTATAAAAGCATTTCCTGAGAAATTGACTAAGCCACTAACATAAATTTTTAATTGCATTTCAACTTCTTCAGTTTACCCACAGATATGGAAAACGGGACATGTTGCTCCAATCCCTAAAAAAGATACTGAACTTAATTTCGATGGTGTGAGGTCAATCACTTTGACCCCCTTGTTCAGCAAAATGTACGAAAGTTTTGTAGCAAATTGACTAAAAGCTGAAGTTGAACCCCTCCTTGATCCTTATTAGTATGGTAACAGAAAGAATACATCAACATCCCATTATCTAGTCAGTCTTTTACATTTTATTTTTAAGCATGTTGATGAGCCTGGTAAATGGCTAAACTTAATAACAATTGATTTTAAAAAGGGTTTCGATTTGATTGATCATAATATTTTAATTTCTAAGCTTTTAATTGATTTTAGAGTGAACCCTGCTGCTGTGAAAATGATTCAGAGTTTTTCAATAAATAGGATCCAAATTTTAAAATACAAGAAGTATCTCTCTGAACCTGAGCCAGTTTTTGTGGCGTACCTCAAGGTATCATTTCGGGTCCTATTCGATTTCTAGTTATGATCAATGATATTGCTAATGATTGTAAAGACCGCTGGAAACATATTGACGACCTTACCCTTGGAGAAATTTGTGAAGCAAATGAATGTATTAAAGCTCAAATTTTAATTGATGACGTAAAGACTAAAGCTTCCAGTTCGGATATGACAGTAAATCTTCAATTTTAACTACTTCATTTTTAAATTTTTTCTGAACCAAATTTTCTACCAACTATCTCTGATTCTCTTAAAGTCAGGTAGAGTTAACTCTTGGAAGTTATTATTAGCAGTGATTTCAAATGGGAAGCAAACACCTCTAGTCTAGTAAAAAGGGGTAATGCTGGGCTGCTGATGCTTAAGCTTATTTCGAAACATGGTGCCCCTCCAGATCACCTCCTCCGAATATTTACATCTTTTATTCGCCCAATTTTGGAATGTGCAGCTCCTATATGGCATTTTAAACTGACGGCTGAGCAAAACACCAGGCTCGAAAGAGCTCAGAAAAGAGATCTAATGATAGTATCAAAGCAGGCAGAAATGTCGTATGAAGAGCTGATGACAAAGTTTAAAATGCAAACTCTGAAAAAAAGAAGAGAGAAACTCTGCATGGATTTCGGAAGAAAATCTCTAATCCACCCAATCCACAAAACCCTTTTCCCCCCTCAATCCACAACAAAACGACTCCCGCGCAGGGTTGCAGTGCCTGTTGAGAAACTTCAGCCGGTACGCAGTGCCCATCAGCGGTAAGCGAAAAGTTTTATACCTTGTTTTGTAAATATATATAACGAAAATTAGGAGGATTGATTAGTGTTTTTTTTAATATTCGCTTTTTAATGTGACTATACTAAAGTAATTTGGCAGTGCCATGAAGATTTTGGTGAAAATAAAAGTTTTTATATCTATCTATCTATCTATTAGAGAGCAGACTTCATTGGGATGTTAAGAAGGGTTTTTAAGTTAAGTGGTATCTCTGCTGATTTAGAATCCTGGAGAGGTATTAGCAAAGATCCATCACGGTTATTGTTTAATGAGAACATTGATTTTAGAAATTTGAAAATTGCAACCCTTATTAGAGTTATCTTATTTATCTCAAAGGGGGATTCAGGAGATATTTTTAGGTATATCCCAATGTTTTGTGAAGGCGGAGTTGGTGCAAGGGGAGGGGAATTTTTTTTTTATTGGGAGATTTTTATTCTTTTTTTGGAGCTCCTTGAAAAGACCTCTTGAAAGTCATTATCACTTTCATTTTATCATGGATAGTGGCAAATGCCCCTACCTCCACCATTGTCTTATCCATTGAATTAGACCCATCGTTTAAGTTTTGAGAGAGTGAGCTTGACCAGTCAAGATGGTGCGTGTGCGGAACTTTTTCAGTAGTATTTGGGGTAAGGTCCGGGGGGACGTTTTTGGGGGGTGTTCTATGCATTGCCTATTTGAATAAGCTGTAATACTAACGAATGGAAATTATAATACCAGACCGTCTGCACTCTTGTGAAGGAAAGGACTTCACTATCCACGAAAAACCACCACAGTATGATCCAGAAAGAAGTTTGGTGTACGATTGGTTGGGTTTACTGCTGATAAATCGAGATAAACATACACAAGACATTTTTTTGTAAATTTTCCTAAGGTGTTGTTGTTGCCGTATGCCTTCATACAGCATTTATAAAGCATGTTGTATGCCTTCTTCCACAGTCAGGCTAATGTCTGGTGGAAGCTTAAGTTTTGAAATAGGTATACAGTGTATGAATTCCAGGTGTAGTTGCCGTGCATTATAAGAGGAGGTGTTGTAAGGTTTCTTCAGTCAAGTTGCAGAGTCTACAATTTGCGTTACTATGTTCCTTTGTCTTTGTGTTGCCAAGTTAAAAAAAAAATTCTGCACAAGGACGGATAGTTTCTTAGAAAGAAGATTGTGGGTGTACTTAAAAAAAACAGCCACTGACACTACATTAGATTTTTTAGAATGGTGACAAGAGAGTTTCGGAAATTACATTGTAAAACAGGCTTCCTTTCTGACGATCAGGTTGTTAGGTAGGATATGCAAAGGGGTGATAGAGCTGGATTGAAAACATGTTTTAATCTGGAAATTGTACTTGGATTTCCAGTAGGGAAGGATTGTTACTAGAAAGATCAGCAGTTAGGAAGTGTGTTGCGAGAAAGATCAGCTGAGAAATAAGTTTCTAGAAGACAAAGAAAAAAGCTTCAGATCCATAGTTACCTCCTGGAAATTTGAAAATCCTCAAAACACAAAGTTTTCCTTCAAAGTTCACATAATAATGTGAGAAATATAAATAATTCTGCTGACTGGGTAGCAAAGGTAAAGGTAATTTTTATGATCATCCCAAAAATCAATAATATTCTAAATGAAATCAAGTACAAGGCTTACACATTTAATTATTGCTAAGAAAGTTAGCTATACACAAGTAGAAGGAGCCTCTGAAGGATCAAACTGAACTGCCAATAATTCAATATTGGAAAATGGTATTACTTCACACGAAAATATGCATTTTGAGCAAAGAACCATGTCGTTAAAACAATTTGAAATAGTGTGCTGACCTAACAATTCAGAATTCTTCTTCTTTGAAAACTGTTCCTGGTGTAGATTCAATGGTTCCCATTATCAAACAGTTCGTGGTAACGAACTGTAAGTAAGGAGCGACCCGGCTCAATGGTAACCGAAACTCTAAAAAACGGAATTTTGATACCAATAGATACATCAAAAGAATCAGATTTTAATGCTGATTTCAAATATATAAGTTTCATCAAGTTTAGTCATACCCATCAAAAGTAACGTGCCTGAAAAAATTTGGCGGATTTTCGAGAAAAGAGGGAAAGACCCCCTAAAAGTTATAGAAACTTAATGAAAATCTAACCATCAAATTCAGCGTATCGTAAAACCCTACTGTAGAGGTTTCACGCTCCCACCTAGAAAACTGTGGAATTTTGTCATTTTTTGCCAAAAGAAAGATCACGGGTGCTTGGGCATTTGTTTGTTTGTTTGTTTTTTTTTTTGTTTTTTTTTTTCCCAGGGGTAATCGTATCGACCCAGTGGTCCTAGAATATTGTAGGAGGGCTCATTGGAACGGAAATTAAAAAGTTCTAGTGCCCATTTTAAGTGACTAAAAAAAATGGAGGGCAACTAGGCCCCCTCCCACGCTTATTTTTTTCCCAAAGTCACCCGATCAAAGTTTCGAGATAGCCATTTTGTTGAGCATGGTCGAAAATATGGTAAATATGTCTTTTAGGATGACTAAATTCCCCGAAGTCCCCAGGGGGAGGGCTAAAAGTTATGAACTTTACCCAATGTTAACATATAGTATTGGTTATTGGGAAGTATACAGAAGTTTTCAGGAGTTTTTTTTTCTGGTAGTGGGAGGGAAGGGTGGGTCGGGGGTTATGTTGGAGAATCTGTCCATGAAGGAAGTTTTAATGGGGGAAGGGAAATTGCCACGAAGGGGGCCCCGGACTTGCCAGCATTATTTATTGGTTATTGTGAAGTATACAGACATTTTCAGGAAGGATTTTTTTTCTGGAGGATGGGGCTGGAGGAGGGGGTTACTCGGGAGAATCTTTCCGTGGAGGTAGTTTCTTTGGCGTAGGGGACATTTCTATGAAGGGGGCGCCGGATTTCCAAGCATTATTTAAAAAACGATCAGAAATTAAATTTTAAAAAAAATAAGTTTTTTTTCAACTGAAAATAAGAAGCAACATTAGAACTTAAAACGAACAGAAATTATAACGTATATGAGGGGTTCTCCCCTAAGTCAATACCTCGCTCTTTACGCTACAGTTTTTTTAGTGCTTTCAAAAGAGCTATCTATTCTAACTAAACGGCCTTTGTGATTCAGAGGTTTGTTAATTAAATTTTTTTTTAACTTTTAACGTAAAAAGTGAGGTGTTGATTAAGGGAAGAACCCCCTCATATACGTAATAACATATACGTAATAAAAAAAACAATAAAAAAACAAGCGATACGGCTCAATAGTGATCGAAACTTTTAAAAACTTTTAAAAATTTTGATGTCAATAAATGTATCAAAAGAATGTGTTTATAATGCTGATTCTAAATATATAAATTTTATTAAGTTTAGTATTACTCATCAAAGGCTACGAGCCTGAGAAAATTTACCCGATTTTTTAAAGAGGGGGGAAACATTCCCTACAAGTGAAAGAATTGTAATGAAAATCACCCCGTCAGATTCAGCGTATCAGAAATCCTATTACATAGGTTTCAAGCTCGTATCTGCAAAAATCTGCAACTTTGTATTTTTTGCTTGAAGAAAAATATACGAATATAGAAGTTAGTTACGCAAGTTAATTTGTAAATTACGTCATAACCAAATTTAGAGACATCCATTTAGCAAAAGAAAAGTAACATTTTTATGCAAATTTTGTTTACTTATTCAATGACGGTGAGCCAAAATAAAAGTTGCATTAACTAAAAAACGATCAGAAATTAATAAAAAAAAACAAGTTTTTTAAACTGAAAGTAAGGAGCGACATTAAAACTTAAAACGAAAAGAAATTAGTCCGTATATGAAAGGGGCTGTCCTCTCCTCAACGCCTTACTCGTTACGCTAAATTTTTTTATTTTTTAAAAAAAAAAAGAGTTGTGAAAAAGTAAAACTTTAGCTTAAAGAGCGAGGCGTTGAGGAGGGGACAGCCCCTTTCATATACGGAATAATTTCTGTTCGTTTTAAGTTTTAATGTCGCTCCTTACTTTCAGTTTAAAAAACTTGTTTTTTTTTATTAATTACATTAAGCATCTGTGATCATCCCAAAAATCAATAATATTCTAAATGAAATCAAGTACAAGGCTTACACATTTAATTATTGCTAAGAAAGTTAGCTATACACAAGTAGAAGGAGCCTCTGAAGGATCAAACTGAACTGCCAATAATTCAATATTGGAAAATGGTATTACTTCACACGAAAATATGCATTTTGAGCAAAGAACCATGTCTTTAAAACAATTTGAAATAGTGTGCTGACCTAACAATTCAGAATTCTTCTTCTTTGAAAACTGTTCCTGGTGTAGATTCAATGGTTCCCATTATTACATTAAGCATCTGTGATCCATTGGCCAAATTTGGCACAAGTTTGTATTGAAAATTGCAGAAATTGTGCTTTATATGATACCGAATAATTAATAATGTATAGTTTCATGACAAATAAATCTACCTACTATAAGGAACCTTTAGTAAATTAATGTTGAGCCTCTTTCGAATTTTTCTAGAACTCTTGGGCAACACTGCATTGTCAAAGGTACTAATAACTCCTACTAAACCTGTTGAATCAATGAAGATTGTTTACCAATCTGTGTTCTATGCTCTAAAGCCTAGTGGTATATTGGGAGCTTAACAGGTAGTACAAAGTACTGTAAAAAGATGTTATTCTCAAGTGATTAATACAATTTTCGGTTTGTCAAGAAATATGAGAAGGAGGACCAAAATGTGAAATGGTTACCAACTCCCAATAAACAGGGGAAGTAGAGTGGGGGCTGAAAAGACAAGAACAAAGGGTGCATTTTCCATGTATATTCAATATGTAAAAATATATAAAAGATTCTTTAGTTAAGTTTAATGGATCTAATCCGCTTTTTGTATTTGAAAAGGCACATTTCATTCACAGGAGGCAGGAAAAACAAGCTTTGATTGGGACGAAAAGTGTTTTGGAACCTCTAGCTCAAATATTTTCAATCATGATTTTATCTTTTTTGTACCAAAATGAGGCTTAATATTCAAAAGTACATTTTAATTTTGTAGTGTTTTTATTTTTATTTAGATTCTCAAGCAGAAAGTGGTTGCTCTAAGAGACTGAAAACCTTTAATTATTGTTGCTCTCCTGTAAACTATGGCAGTTTTACTTCATTTTTTAGCACAAGAATTTATTGTCGTTTGAAACATTATCCTAACAATGAGTCCTGTTCAATCATCTACAGGCAACTCTTTTAGCAGACAAGCAAAATATTTTTTATATGTTTCCTAGCATCCTGTGTCATTCATAATTCTTAAGTTGCGCTTGATGATAAGTTTGAGTAACATAGCTGCTCTATTAAACTGCCTATGTGAATGTTTTTCTTCCCTGTTAATAGCGATCAGCCACTGCCCTTTTTTTAAGATGTTCAAGTAACAGTTAGTTATTTTTTTAAGTTTCGTGTTCTTAATTCTACATTATTTTTCTTCCAGGTACATCATACCAAAGAACATGAATCACAATTCTATAATGTTCCTGACCAGATTTTTAAGAAAATATTTCAATTTGGAGGAGTACCAGATCAATATCTTGAACAAGTAAGAAATCAACTTCATAGCAGCCTAATCAACCATATCTGTTTTTAAGAAATATGTATATATATATATATATATATATATATATATATATATATATATATATATATATATATATATATATACATATATGTGTGTGGGTGTGTGTAGATTAGTGGCCATGAGTAGGTAGAAAAATATCAATATGGAGCCTCAATAGCTATTTTCATCTTACAATAAGTTAAAAAAAACTTACTAAGTGATAAATAATCTCAAATTTTGCTCTCAACCAACAATTTTATCAAAATAATTTACATCATATAATTCAAAATATTATTTTTAGGTTGACGCTCTATATTTTTACCTTTATTATTACGTAAGATCTTTATATTCGATTATGTTGTATAGTGCACCTTTAGGGCGGGAGGGGGGGTCCCTGAGAGCAGTGGCGGTTCTTGCCTCTCTTGCACCCAGGACAAGTTTTTTGCTAGTGCCCTTCCCCCCTATCGCCCAAAAATGTTCATACGAAATGGATTTTTTCTTAAGGAGTACAGGAAAAACAATGGGAGAAAACTGAATCAAATGGAAAAGCAAAACTTTCCTGGACTTAGATTATGCTGATATGAGCAAAAAGAATGAGCTTTTAGAGGTTTTGCAAGTTCAGGATGCTAGAATAGGTTTGAAAATTAATGTTAAGAAGACTCAGTCGCTAAGGCTAGGAATAAGCGAAGATGAAAAGGTGACTTTGGGTAACGAAAAGATTTATCAGATGGACAGCTTCACTTACCTTGGTAGCATTTTTAGTATAGACGGTGGGTGCACTGAAGATGCTAAAAGTAGAATAGCCAAGACCCAAGAGTTTTCTTCACAGTTAAAAAAAGTTTGGAAGAATCGGAAGATAAGTCTGCGAGTCAAGGTTAAAATATTGGAAGTTACAGTGATGATAGTGGTTATATATGGTTATGAAGCGTGGGCACTCCTAAAAATGGAGGAAGATTTGCTAGATGTTTTCCGGAGAAATTCCCTACAGATTGTTTTGGGTACCCGGCTGACTGAACATATTTCAAACATGTAGGCTGTACCAAAAGTGTGGTTCAATCCCGGTTTCTACGGCTATAATGAGAGAAAGGCTGAGATGGCTAAGGCCCGTTCTGCAGATGTTGGATGACAGATTGCCATAGATTGTCCTTTATGGCCAACCGTCTGGGACTAAACAGTAAGTAGGTCGTCCTCGGTTCGGATGGGAGGATGTCGTAAGGAAAGATTTAATGGAAATGGGAACTTCCTGGGAGGGTATAAATAGGGAGGCTTTTAATAGATTTGGTTGGAGGAGGAGCGTGTATAGCTGTGTTGGCCTCGGGCAAATTATGTAATTTGGTTGATCTTTAGTAGGCCTATGTCTCTATGTTTAGATACATTGCACTTCTTACAGAACACCGTGGATATAAAATAACAGTAGATAAGCTAGACATTGTCTATTCTCTCTAAAATATTACTTGTATGCTCTCGGCTTTTCGATATATATATACGTTACTTGCAATCCAATTTCTGCCATATTTCATAAAGTTTACTTTATGTTAGTATTTTGAGCAAGTAGAATTGCCCATGGCTCTACATGCCTATATTTATTAATCGCAACTCGGGCCAGGAACAAAAGAGGAAAAAAAATATAAAAAAACAAGTATGATTAAGCCAGTATAGAAAACAAAGTGGTAGGTAGTTCAGGTGAGCATTCATAGTTTGTCTTTAGCACCCAATTAAAGTGAATAAAACCTAAAGAACTTGCATGATGAAACCAAAGATTTATATTTCAGATATACAAACGCAGCTATACAAACATATATAAATATAAAATAAAATATTTGTATAGAATATACAAACACTGAGCTGAATCCCGAGGAAACAAAGCAGCTGATTCAAAGTATCTAAGCAAAAAAAAGATAAAAAGAAATCAATTCAACACTCTGACTCTACAATTGCTACTGAATTCAACACTAGCTACTATTGCTACTTTTCTTGTTGGAAATATGCCAGTTTCAAAACCAACATTTATCATGTGATGTTTGGAATAAAACAGAAACAAACATCTTTTAAAAATCTGTCATAATGGATTTGATTGCCATTTCCCACTAATGTCCTAATCTGTAATTTGATTTTATTCCTAAGACCAGCTCAAGTTTTAAAGCCAAACCAATATTTGTAGAATTTGGTGAAGCAGAATTAAATTGTATAGTTTTTTTTTTTTTTTTAAGAAAATTGTGAAATCGAAGAGAGAGATACAGTTGGTGCCAATTTTTCTTTCGTCATTTTTGATTACAGACACAAGAAATATGGGAGCAAAATTGTCAATATCTGGATTCTTTACAAGGAAACAATTGAGTGGTTGTTTTTGAAGCAGATTGATTGAGATGGGATTGGACATTCAGACAATGTTTTTCACTGAATGAAAAATTGACATTATAAACTTTATGGATTTCTCAAAATGTAGCTGTGCACTGGGTTGATCCTCAGAAGAGACATATAGCAATATTTCTAGAAAGAGGGCCAATAATTCTTGAATAACATGTTTAAGACCCAAATTCTTTGGGTCTGAGGGGCGCTTTGTTTAGATGTCTAATATGGAGTTTAGGCTATACAGATTTATATTGTCTGTTGCCGATGCCCTCCCTGTCGGTTTCTCATTGTTCAATGACATTTTAAATAGAAAGTAATATTTGTGTTTTTACCAGCACTACACTGCTTTTTTACTTTGTTTACCCTTCTTTACCTTGACAAGTCTCCCAAACTTAGATGTATCTTGCATTACTTCTTCAATCCTATAATTGTATTCTTGTCTTTACTTTCAATAATGTAAAATGACCAGATATGCAAATGCAGTAATGAAAAATTTTCCTTTTCAGATGAGACTCTTCAGGGAGCAAGCTATTCTGATCCGTCAACCCGCATTAGAACTTATGGGACTATTGGAAAGAACAAATTTTCAGAATCCCACCATCCGATACCTAATTTGTATCCTTTTGTGAAACATGCAATAATTTTATTTTCTGCTTGCTACCAGGAGTTGGGCTCATAGGCAGGGTCCCCTCCAATTTCTTTTGAAAATAAAAATTCCCAAAGCAAGGTAAAAAAAAAATTAATTTTCTTCTCTAGTAAACAAAGATCCATTTATTACACTCCAAGTTCAATTTCTATGTATTTAATTGTATAATTTGAAAGGCTTAAGTTTTTTTTAAAACTTATCCAAACTAACATTTTGTTTTAGAGTCTAAAACTAAAATTAGAAGCTTCTGAAAAATACTATTTTGACCAGAATAATGCCTAGGCTTATCCCTTGATATGGGCTTCCACATCCTTTAAAAAAAAACCTAGAACCCCTCACAAAAAGGCTATTTTAACGACTAAAATATATGCTTTACCTTCCCCCCTTTACCTAGACGAGTGTGGGGGAGGGTCTATTTCTTTCCCGCCTAAAGGGGTAAAGTTTAGCCCTTTAACTACAATCTGTTTAGGTGCTAGATATCCATAGTTTCTTTTTAGGAGTAGAATATATGCTTCAAAATGATAAGATGGCTTTTAAAAAAAAGAGGAAAAACACTTATGTCCATGGAAAAAAAGCCCATTAAATTTTGAAGTTTGAAATCCCAAAAAAAAGTGTGTTGGTTGTATATATTAAAATCTCAGTCAAGGCTTAATGAGTTCTTTCTTATGCCAAAAAAGTTGTTTGTTGGATTGTCTGTAAGACCATTAAGTTTTAATTAGTCAAATCAAGGTTTTAAAAAGGCTAGTATAAAAAAAGCCAATGAAAATGTTAACCGAGGTAAAATTTCCAGATTGTAAACCAACATATAGGCTGGTTAGTTTTTGCAAAATATTAGCATGAAAAGCATGAAAAAAATCTGTTTCTTCAGCGCTCAAGATTAGCTTGCAGGTTTCAAGAGGAAAGATTGGAAGATAGGGCCCTGAAAGTGCATTTTTTACTCCCTCGCCAATTGACTACGAGTAGGAACAGTAATCCTCAATTTGACTTTTGTCACATTTTATTTTACTGAGATCAAAGGTTCTTGGATGAAAAGAAAAAGATGAAAGAAAAATATCATTCAATAATATCCCGTAAATAGTTGTCTGGAGGAGTTCGACGCGGTGGAGGGGGTAATCACTGCCGGTCCAGCCCCAAAAATTGCCCCATAGAGTTTTGCGGAAAAATATGGACCTAATACCGCAGTTTCTTTCTCTTCTTGTCAGATTTTAATATCAAAGCACCCAGTACGGTCCTACTTTTGTATGCCTTTAAAGATACCCTCTATAAATAAAGATTATTAAGATAAGTAAATAAAAGAAACTACTATACTTTTGAAACTGCACCATCAATTTGTCTTTCGATTTTCTAGATTAAGAATAGGAACCGTTAGGCCTGTAATCTTTTTTGCTTTTTTGTATACTGCTGAATTTGGCTTCTCCTTAGCTAAAACATAGATGGCCATCATGGTACTGGGAAGTCTTTAACGATGTCCCACTTAGTTCACTATGCTTTCTGTAAAGATTGGATTCTTGTGCATGTACCTTGGGGTAAGTAATCAAGCTCCTAATTGCTTTTTTCTTAATATTTTTTCCTTTGATTTGTTTTTCTGTTTTATCACTGGCGTTTTTTGGGAACATATTTTTCTTTGGCCAAGAAATGAAGCAAGAATGGCGGAATTTAATCAGAAGTCTGGACCTGCTTGATTACGACTAACTTCCTCGAATCCGGCTGCTGAAAAACCACTGCTATCATTGCTAAATCGTTGCAGATTTTAACCTTTCAAATCAGAGGTGCGATCATGCGCCGCTCTTTGTTCGACCTTGCTGAAAGGTTCTGACCATCTCCCGTGTAATCTCTAAGCGCTGTAATCTGTTTTTATAGGGTGATCAATACAACCGACAACCGACTTTTGGAAATTACCAGACAGATATTTCCATAAGGGATAACATTGTCGTGAATGGATATGTATAGGCATTTTCGATTGTAGAGACGATAGTTGGAATTTGATTTTCTAATCAGTTTTTTAATTAAAAGTGGGCTCCATCAGTGAAAACATTCAATCATTCTTTCTATGCACTTAGGGAAGGACGTTTTGCCTTACATTCTCCAAAGGAAGGAAATTGGACTGAAAACTGCTTATGTGGCTTGGCCAATAACTAAAGAGGTTTTTTTCTGATAGATAATTCTAACAGAGGTCTTGATATCTCGGTACATCCTGATTTCGGGGAATGAGGGAGTGAAAAGTTGCTCCCCCACCCGTCATAATCTGTTCTATCAAAACTGTTTAAGCATATTTAATATTCATCAATCCGGCCTGATGTGTCCACTTTCTGTGAAAACCGTGGAGGTTAGATACTCCACTTTGTAGCAATAAGCTAAAATGGGTGGACTAGGAAAAAATAAAATAAAACAGGACAAAACGAAAGTGTTGCTCCAGCAACACAATAAAAGACTATTTCTGACCATTCGGGATATTTTAGATAGAGTTAAGAATTATTGAGAGGAAAAAACTCATAAATATAACAGCCAACGTTCCATGCTCGAGTCAGCCTATGGAATACAACCTACATGTTTTCAAAAGTGACAAAAGTAAAGTCAACATGTTTTCAATTCTTTTAGTAAACACTTTGAGCAGAGGTCCCCAAACTTTTTAAGTTTTCTTCGTGTACCCCTTGTAATGACGTTTTTGTACCCGAAAACATAACCTCTAATCCTGTTGCTTCTCTTGTACATTTTATAATAACAAAATATTTATTCCGTTTGCTTTCTGAAGGCTTCTTGGTGCCAAATATAAGCTTTAAATGATGCCCACCAAACGCAAACTGCGCAACAGAAAGGTTGGAAGTTCATATCTGCATTACTGACAGTCAAGGGTAAACCAAGCTAGTGGGGGAAAACTCTGGGTTTGAACTTAGTATCGCCAAGGAAATTCTGTACCACTCTGCTAAGAAAATAAGTCTGTTAAGGCTTTTGAGGTTAATATTACAGAGAAATCTTTACTATGTGTTTCTATACATTACTAGTGTTAAGAACACTAGGTGTTTTCGATGACTAAATGTGACATCAAAGACCGTTTCTATATTTGATACCCAATTTTTTTAATAGATTAAGCCCCTCCCCCTAAAGAATCAAATATTTTATACGAACCTGCTGATAAGTATACGAATCGAGGAAAAAAAATTAATGCATGGTTTCAAAATTCTAAAATTGCATTTATCTTTTGAAGGACTAATTATCTTCGTGTTTTACTTTTGTTTGTTTTTGATTATATTTTAAATTGGGAAGACGTGTTCAATTTTATTTGTTCTTTTTTTGAAGTTTCTCATTGCATAAATTATATAAATATATATTAAGCACCATATTGGACAAGACTTATCAAAGAAATCGTACCTTCGGTATCCAGACCTGGAAGATTGGATCAACCTACTCATGCTGTCAAGTTTCTTCAAAGATTTTTTGTACAAAATGAGGAGCTCCTGACAAAGCTTAATGTAAGTCTTATCTTTGTAGTTTTTTGCAATATATGTATATATATATATATATATATATATATATATATATATATATATATATATATATATATATATATATATATATATATATATATATATATATATATATATATATATATATATATATATATATATATATATATATATATATATATATATATATATATATTTGTGACAATAAGAAAAAGAATTTTCTGGGAAGATAAAGTCTGTTTTTGGATATCACACTGTTTCTTCTTCAATATGTGTTTCATAGTTTGAGCTTATGATTTTCATCAAAAGTAGTTATTGATTGCGTAATTTAAACTGAAACTGGACACCGATGCTTATCTTCGAAAGTAGCATGAATGTCATTTCTGGCTAAAAGGGCAAATGTCAAGGGCTTTCGGAGCTCTATCACTACCAACTCGTGATGAGAGAAGGGGCGTATGCGTGTCAGCTGATTACCACAATGCTGTAAGGACACTGGGTTTTCAAAGAAATGTATTTGCTATTTACTAATTTTGTTCTGCATATTTTAACGAATTTTGCTTACTGAATCAAAAGTAACGAATATTTATAAGAATATTTCTGACCTTTTTGGTACACTCGCATGAAGAACCGGTTTTCTTTACCCTACAGCAAAACTTGAAATCCTGGACATATCAATCTTTCGACAGTAACAATTCAAAAAAAGCAGTTAAAGCTATGCTCCATTTATTCCAGTTTAGGATGAACTTATCCCAATGAGTGTCGCAATGATTTTCTTGACCTGTTTTTCCCACATATCCCATGACAAGATTAGGGCCGTTCTTTTACTCATCTTTGTGCTAAGATCTTACATCTTTCAACAAAGAACGCTTAAAAGTGAAGATCTTACATCTTGTAGCGTTCTTTTGCAAACGTCTTTCGTCATTCTGCTCTGATCAGCGGTCTAAGAAAAATGATGATTATATCATCAAAGTTCTTTCATCATTGTTCTATATGGCAGAAAGATGGCGTCCTTCACACTTTTTGCTAACATCAGTGAGCTGTAAGATCTTAGAACAAAGATGAGTTAAAAGAACGGAAATCTTTGCAGAAAGATGTGATATCTTAGATGTAAGATCTTAGTGCAAAAGAACGGGCCTATTAATTACAATCTCCGACCCAGAATCCTTTGCTGGGTAGCAGCTAAAAATCACTTTTCTTTACCCTGGTGTTATCTGTATTGTCTAGAATGAAAGTCACAATGCGAGAAACCTTTTTGTTTACGTACATATATGTTTACTCATTAGGTTTGCGCTTTCTGACTCCAATTGTAGATAACACAGATAGCACCAGGCTCTAGGAAAATTAATTAAATATGCCATCGAGCACGGGGATTCTGGTTTGGAGGGTGAGAGGAATAGAGAAAATGCCTTTTGAGGGATAGTCAATGACGGTTCTAGGCCTGGGCAGGGGGTGCGCCCCCCCCCCCAGTTTTTCCGATATCTGACATTAAATTCCTTTTTTATATTTTTACACTCCTGTGGTATACCTTGCCCCCCCCCCCAACCACCCCCGACTATGAGACCTAAAACCGCTATTGGGTCCCATACAGAGAAAGATTCGAGTAGGAGAAGAAATGTCTTCCAGGAATCCGTTTACAAAGATCTAGCTCCGAAATTCGTGTTCCATAAATCTTTGTTACTAATTTCTCTAGCGCTGTGTCGAAATTTTGGACAACCAAAACCTTGTATTGAGCTAAGAAAAAGGTAAAAGTAATTTGTGACCGAACATGGTAATTTTTTTCAAAGGAAAATTATCAAGTGACGTCGCTAGGTTAATTGCGACCAGTATGTGTAATTCGAAGCAAAATGTCCGAAACCTTCCGAGAAAATGTATTGCTAAAGAGGAC
Source organism: Artemia sp. Qi Xiang Cuo (assembly GCF_049724085.1). Classification (NCBI taxonomy): domain Eukaryota; kingdom Metazoa; phylum Arthropoda; class Branchiopoda; order Anostraca; family Artemiidae; genus Artemia; species Artemia sp. Qi Xiang Cuo. Next base: position 30,449,904 of record NC_142802.1, on the reverse strand, counting down.
TCTTTTTCTTGCGGTCTTGAAAAGAACATCAATAGTGCACTTTATTTGTGCACTGTGCACAAGCAAGGAGCTTTTATTTATTTTGAACGTAATATAGCTAGCGGGAGGAACAAATCTGTTAAGTGAGATGAAATCGACTCAAACCAGATATTATCCCCCCCCCCATGATTTTTTTTATCGGACGGATGGAAAAGTAGCCATAAAAGTGAAATTTCACTGCACTTTGTTTTTTTGTTTTTTTTTACACGCTTCACGATTCCATCACAAATGATGATTTGCCGCTAGTCCTTGTAGTTACCTCATTTTCTAACACTGAGGTACTTGTTATACCTTCTATTGAACTCGTCAAGGGACGAATTTTTCAGAATTATTTCTGCCGGCAATCTATTCCATGTGGAAACCGATCGCCGGGAGAAACTTATTTTCAGATATTCTTGGCGGGGAGTACCCTGCTCAAGCTAGTCCTGACGTGCTGTATTTCGGCGAGTTGATCGAAAGGGCTTTGTTTTATCAGGAATAAGCTTCGATAGCACCTCCGATGGAGGGTTATACAAGTACTTTTAGAAACCCGAAATGGATATCACATGGGCACGTTCCTGGATCAGGTGTGGGGTTTTAGCTTTCGTGTTGCCAGAGGTTGCTGCACACTCTGCTCTGTTGTGAATATTTTGGAGTGGAGCGATATGGCTTTTTGGTGCACCAGCGAAGAGAGGACATGTATATTTCATGACAGGTTTGATGTACGAATTGAAAAGTGGCAGAACAGAATCATCAGAAAGAAGACTTTTGCATCTTAGGATAACTCCTAACTTTCTGGAGCAAGAGGATCTAATTTTACTGAGATGCTCAGTCCATGAGAGATCCGAAGAGAAATTAACTCCAAGTAGGCGCAGTGTATCAACTAAATTGTGTCTTTATTCCTGTATTATAAACTGGAAATACTCATTAGAATTAACTATTTTGCATTAATTTACATTAGAAAAGTCTATTTAGAGCTAGTATTTTTTCTTCTTTATCAGTCAAGCTTTTCAAATCTTTTGTTGCATATTTTGTAAATCTTTCAAAAAGGTCTGTTCCGTGAGTGTATATTTAATCTATATGGGGTCTATAATGATTAGCCTCAGCGCCACTAAGCTTTTTCCAAGTAACCCCAGTTTTCAAATTCTTTGAGATTTTTGTGTTAAAGCTCTTGGTTTTTTCGTAAATGTCTACGTTCATGAGGAAGCCCTAAAAAATAGGGTAGTATTCCATTATGACCAAATATATATGCCTATCTTTCAACACAGAATTTTTTTTGTTGGCCAATTTGTATCTTTCCATACTAAAAGGTTCTTGCATATATTTGAAAACCAGTAGGGGGGTGAGACATGTGCACAGTCGAAGTTTTATGGGAGGCAGAAATTGCTTCTTTTTTTTTTTTTTTTTTTTTTTAATTGCTGAACAAGAAGCTGTGTCCTTTGGACCAGTCTTGAGAGGTATTCCCAGTCATCTCCATTGTTTAGTTTACGGATTTTTCTGTTTGACTGCTGTGTGACTCAATTAAAGCTTCACTTAAAAACCTTGGTTACCATATCTGTGAATCAAGATTATTGAGCCTATACCCTGGCAAAATTTTTACTTGCAACAGTCAGTTCTACTCACCTCCCTACCGGCAATCCCGGATGTATTGTAGATGCAAAAACATGAAGCGTTCCGGCTTTGGCTTATTACTCCGTTTGACTTTTTCACGGCGATTATTTCCATATTCAGATGAAAATGAGTAAAAACTAGGCGAGAAAGTCAGCATCATTTAAGATTTTTTTTTTTGGCGAGAGATGGGGAGGGGGGCAAAACATTTTTGAAAATATAAGGGGGGGGGGAATTTGCTGTTTTTCAGTTTGTCTATAAAAAAAACACAAAAACCTTTTAAATGAAAACACGCCGAAAAGGTATTTGTAAAAATCTTGGGAGGGGAGGGGGGTCAAATAAGATTCAAGGGGGCAAATGCCCTTGCCAATTGACGCCACTGCAGAACATGCTAAAGGATAGAACTATAAACTTTGCCTTCATATTAATTTTAGGAGTCGTTTTTTTTGTGACATTGATCTGCGCCACAATGGGCTGTAGTTTGAGAATCACTGGTCAAGCATTGAAAAAAATCAACCAGGGTACCGTGTTTATAAAATATGCTTGCAAATAGCTAATTAGTAGCTGCATATACACAAGCTAAAATAATCCTTGTATATGACAAAGTCTACGAAACAAACATTTTCCCATTAATTACGTATTTTTCCTCAAGATTTGGGAATATATTTTTGCTTCCATATGGAACACAAACTAAGCAGATTGGAATTCGCTTAGAAAACACTGAGACTCTAGTCTGTAACCACTTGTCAGTTTGAAATTTAGCGAATTTCAACTTGGTGGATTTGTTTATTTTTTTTTTTTTTTAGTAAGGTTTTTCAAGTGTTTCCTTTAAAATCAGAAATTAATTAACTGTAAAATTTGTCTCTGTAAATATTGAAAAATAAATGACGCGGGGTCTCAGCTTAGCCCCCCCCCCACAAAAGAGAAATGTAATTGCGTTTTTTCTGTTTTTAAATGCGAAAATTTGTTAATAAATACGTTTTAAAACTTGAAAATAAGTTTGTAAATAAAAACATAAATGTAATTCAATTTCATACAGTGATTTATTGAATATAGCTGCAGAAATATTCGTTTTATTAGTGTTTATTTTTATGATGTGTATTAATGCACTTACAAATTGGCAACGTGATTTTAATACCCACTCATATACGTCTTTCAAAGACCCCGTAGGAAGTTCCACAGAGATAATGCGTTATTTCTTCTTTTTTTTTAAAAGCTGTTTTGCAATCATCTCAATTTGCTTGACAACGGTTCACGTCAGGGGGCGCCGATTCATGAAAATGTAGAGGGGGGATGTTTTTCAAAATCTAGCAGGCAGGGGAAATGTGGGGAGGGACAATTGCACAAGAGACTGCAGGGGCCCGCTGCCCCTTTAAAAATGTGCATTAAATAATTTGTTCTCAAAAGGGAATAAATAAGGGTTTCAACCGTGTTTGCTCCTTCCGCTTTACTTAGTAAATTGGGGCTGCTCTGATGTCACAAGTAGCCCCAAAGGAGAATAGTATCTTTAACTCTACGCAACACGCGTTCATCAAAATGAATTAATCATTTTAGTTGAAGGTGAGCCAAACTTACGCATGGAGTAAACGGGAACAAACATCAGAGGGGTCTCCAATTGCCGATTTAATTGAACAGGGTATCAATCGACCCAAATATTCTTCAGACTGTGTCGCAGTTCTTCTGAAGGAACTAAAAATAGCTGCTAATGAATCTAAGTAAGTTTCCTTTTTCAGTTGTTTATTTTAGCTGTTGGTGTTTTTTTGCAGATCTTAATCATTTGAAAACTGCAGTGGATTGTTGAGTGTAATCCTTGACTATGGAGCAGAAAAAGAGCAGATTGTCGTCCTTTTCCGAGCAGGCTCCGATTTTGACTCACGACAACCACGTAGTTACCTATAGAGAGAATTTACACAAACTTTGAGAATATGCGTAATCATCAGTAAAGCTTTGATAAGAATTAGCTTGCCAAACGATGAAATACTTCAATTTAGGATGGGTTTTTCTTTAATAAACTTTGGTGGTAATTATTTTTCAAAGATATGCATTTGAAAAATATTTATATTAAACGCTTTTGCTTAGTCTAGATGTTCTTAACAAGGATATTTATATATCTATTTTATTCAGTGTATTAACTGTTTCATCCTATTCGCATCTGTGAAACTTAGGCTAGATGAGTCTTATCTGTTGGCAATAGAAATTTAGTTTCTTTTTGGAGTGCCAACAGCAGTACCATTTTTTAACTAATTAAGACAGAAAAATGGAGTTGAAAAAATCGGATTTCTTAAAATGTGGGTGTTTTATATGCGTTGAAGGAATTGATAAAATATCTCCACATGGCCCCAAGCCACGCTCACACAATTCTTTTAATGCGCTGGTAGTCTGTTTTTGAGCGTCTAAATTGGGAATGTACCGTCTTACTTTCTTTGAAAATTCGAAATTAACCGTCAACATCGGTGGAGCCATGCTAGTTTTCCTAGGCCAGCGATTTTTTGTAAGTCAAAAGTGTAACAAATGACAGAATAGACTATGATGTCATCTGGTTGCTCTCGCGAGATTCTAGTCGAAAATCGGCACGCACCTCATTTGTTCCTCCGAAGGTCTTGTCAATAGAGCAGAAAACCAACCAGAGGATGGTTAATTCTGAAATTTCTAGCCGTGTTAATGGTAATAAAACCACCCCGTCATGTATTTCCAAAAGTGTTTTGTTTCTAATATTAAAGTTGCTCTTCAAAGGGTATACGTTTGAAACAGCATTTATGAAGAAAAAAAACATGTAGAATTCGTAAAAGGGTGTAGCAGTTGCCTTTCAAAGCTACCTTTCTTCCTAAAAGGGTCGTCGAGAAGCGTATATAGAAAGGGGCAAAGATTACTTTCAGAAACATCCATTGTATACTGCTGCAATTTCCCTCCCCATCCCTTCAGTCATTTTTTAGTTCCACTTAAAGGCTAGGATTGTGCGAACATATGTTTACAATTTTTTTCTTTTTCCACCAAAAAGCCGTTTTTAAGATAAAAATGTCAATTAAGTATGAATACTGCTAATTTCTACGTCTCGGCGTTAAAGCTCTGGAAAAGTTTGAGCTGTGGATTATATTTTATTATATCTTAACACTGCAGTGCATTTTAAGTTTGACACACCCAACTGTATATACAAATATATTTAGGGGCCATTTGGGTATACAGCAAAGAAATTCTGTGCATGGAATATTTTCTTAAATAGAGGTATAATGCTCCTACAAAGTCTTGCGTAAATCTCTAACTGTTGTTATTTTATCTTAATAAGTCCTCGAAAGGCTGTTCCTGGAAGGTCTTCAGGATTCATATTTCCTGCCTTATACGCCTTTCCTTTCCCATTTTTCGTTGCTTTATTATCAAATGTGTCCTTTGGTTTTGGCCACGGTGATATATCTTTAGTTAAATGTTGCTTTTCTACAAGCTGTTAGTTTGCATAACTGTTAAATTACCCTGTATTGCCGACTGTGTCAGTTGATTTAGTTTTTGGAATTGTTGCCAGTTTCCTCCCTGCTGATTCTAATCATAGTGTGCAGTTGTTTCTTAGACCATACTTTATTTTCTTGAGGGTTTCAACTTTACTCCTGATTTTGTCTGCTCAATTTGCACTGCCACTCTAGAAGTTTTGTTTTCTCACGGCATCTGGACGACAAGTAGTTTTTGGTCCTAATGTTAAAGCCGCTTTTAAATTTCATTCCCCATAAGTTAGAAGTACTATTTATTGGGGTATTATTGAAAATACATTTTCTGGGCAGTTTAAAAAAAAAAATGAAAAATGACAAATTCCTCTCCCACATATATTTTGAAAAATGCATTTTGCCCCCTTGGTTCCTGAGTTTTCGTCAATTTAGCATGCCACTGGTGCTGTAATAATGTCGATGACCCTCTATTCTTACTAAAATTTTTTATACAAAATAAATATTGAACCTGAAAAAGGCCCAAATAAATAGGTACATATTTGATTGTTTGAAATTATTTGGCTTACTCTTTTGCGTCAAATTGCACATCTTAAAGAGCGTTAGAATGTTAGTGTAAAGAATGTTATTTCATCTGTATAAGCAAGTAAGTAAGTAAATTTAATTGCGCTAAAAGCCCTAGTGCCATGGCTATACAAAACAAAAAAGAAAATTCCCTTTTAAATGATTGACATTACACAAACAAATCAAAAAATCTAATTCTGTGCTCTATTGCCAACCTGAGAAATCATCCTAAATTTTCAACACTTGCAAAACATTCATCTTTCATTACATTCCACCAGCCATCTCTTATCAAACCTACACTTTCCATACATTTTATTTCTCAACTCACTCAATTCTTCACACTCATACATCACATGACCCGCACCCTCGTCCATATTTCCACACATCTGGCAAAAGTAAGGACCATCTTGCCCTCTTCCCTCTCTAAATACTTCCTTTTTACCCCAAATGGTAAACCATTTCCCCTTAATTCAATTATAAACTTCAATTCCTTTTTTTAATTTCACCTTAAACAAAATCCCTTCACCCCATGTCTTCTTCACCGATGTGTAGAGGCGGAAGGAGTCAGAAAGGCTTCTTTCACACTGCCAAACCCGTATCTCTTGATCTAGTAAAATATTACCTATCATCTTTGCAACCTCTTTATCTACACTTAATCCATTATTTCACATTTCACCCGCTCCACCATCTTGGAAACTCCTCCTTACCTGGTACGGCCATCAACTTGGAGATTTATCTCTAAGAGCTTTTAAATAAGCAGATTTAAGTAGCTACTCTCGAGGCATCTTCACTATACGCTGCCGAAACCTAACCATGTTCACCAGCCTACAACCTCCAAGTGAAAGGATCCCTAAATCTCCTCTAACTACTAAACTATTCATATTTCTATTAACACCTAGCCATCTCTTATAGTATACCAGTTGTATTCTTTCTAATTTGTTACTTTTGTGAAACCCCCAAACCTCCCACGAGTAATGCATCACCGATACAACCTTATTCCTAAAAACCTCTCTCTGTATCCTAGTATCTCTTATATCCCTTATCTGGCTCCTTAAAATTAAATTCGAACATATCCTACCCATTTCCTTACCATGTCCTATATGCCTACTAAACAATTTACACCTTGCCCTGAACGTCACCCATAAATATTTTCATTCATCCTTAGGTTGGAGCTCTCTACCATCCTCTAAAACCTTTTTTTTCTAAATTATCTGAAATTCTCTGCTTTCTTGTTTTTTATCTGGCAATTTACAAATATCTCCTACCTTAAAAAGACTGTTAACATTCGTATAATTTGTTTCTAGATGTAAAGTATTTATGGCTGTTGATGGTGTGAACGCTATTTTTTTGGACAAAACAAATTTGAAAAAGGAGGACTATTCTTACGCAACCCCTTCTGAGCTGACGCTTTTACGTGCTGTCAGAAATATGCTGAGGAATGATTGGGTAAGTAAGAGCTAATATAGTTTACTTTTTAATAAACTTAACTGACGGGGTTGCAATGATTATGGCCTTTTACCCGGCATATAAAGTTATGTATTTTTTATCCTTCTCTCAGGGTGGGACCCTATTTTCTTTAACATTATAAGACAAAAATATAAATGACGTGCAAATCTTTTAATATCATAGGCAGCGCGCTAGCGCTGCCTAAGTAAAGAACGATGTGGCCACAATGTGTTTTTGTTTTTCTTTCTTCGACAGGCACTTCGTATCGAAGGAGTTGTCGTAGAAACTTCGAAAAGGGCTCATTCGATTGGAAATTGAGGTGGCTAGTGTCCTTTTTAGTAGTCGAAAGTGATTGGAGGGCAATTAGCCCCCCCCCCCGCCCATCATTCCCCCAAACATATCCAATCAAAATTTTGAGATAGCCATTTTGTTCAGCGTGATTGATTTCCAGATAGAAAATATCTTTTTGAGGAGGACACTCCCCCACAAACCTCGGGGCAACGGTTTTAAGTTATGCTCTGAGGGCCTATTAGAACACCTTTGGCACAATGTGCCATTGATTATTTTTTTACTTTAGAATGAAGTACGTGGTATGGTGCGGTTTATTACACAGGCCGCCAAAGGGGTTCATTTGACCAAAACCCAGCACTACTATGACCCTTTTCCATTGTCGACTAGTATTTGAGGACCACTAGCCCCCCCCCCACGCCCATCAGACTCCAAACACATCCAATCAAAATTTCGATATTGCCATTTTTCCAGCGTAATTAATTTCCTGGAAAATGTTTGTTTTGAGGAGGACACTCTCCCACAACCCTCAGGGCAAGGGTTTTAAGTTATGCCCTGGGGGCATATAAGGTTTTTCTAGAAGGCGTTGTCGTAGAAACTTCAAAAGAGGCTCATTTGATTGGAAATTCGAAGGGCTAGTACCCTTTTAATAGTCGAAAGTGATTGAACGGCAACTAGCCCCCCCCCCCCACGTCCATCATTCCCCCAAACGCATCCAATCAAAATTTTGAGATAGCCATTTTGTTCATCGTAGTTGATTTCCTGATAGAAAATATGTTTTTGAGAAGGACACTCCCCCACAACCCTCAGGGCAAGGGTTTTAAGTTATGCCCTGGGGGCATATAAGGTTTTATAGAAGGTGTTGTCGTAGAAACTTCAAAACTGTCTCTTTCGATTGGATATTCATAATGCTTGTGACATTTTTAATAGTCAAAAGTTATTGGTGTGAACCTAGCCCCCCCTCCCTCACGCCCCTCATTTCCCCAAACACATCCAGTCAAAACTTGGAGATAGCCATTTTGTTCAGCGTAGTTGATTTCCAGATAGAAAATATGTTTTTAAGGTGAAAACTCCCCCACAAACCTCAAGGCAATGGTTTTGAGTTACACCCTGAGGGCATATAAGAATAATGTTTGTACAATGTACTATTTATTTTTTTTTTTTTCCTTTAGAGCTGGGCACTTCATTTGGAAGTGGTCGTCGTAGAAACTTCAAAAGGGGCTCATTCGATTGGAAATTGAGAGTTCTAGTGGTCTTTTTAATAGTCGAAAGTTATTGGAGGGCAATTAGCCCCCCCCCCCCACGCCCATCATTCCCCAGAACACATCCAATCAAAATTTGGAGATTGCCATTTTGTTCAGCGTAGTTAATTTCCAGATAGAACATATATTTTTGAGGAGGACTCTCCCCCACAACCCTCAGGGCAAGAGTTATAAGTTATGCCCGGGGGGCATATAAGGTTTTTTATAGAAGGCGTTGTCATAGAAACTTCTAAACAGCGTCACTGGATTGAAAATTCAAAGGGCTAGTGCTCTTTTTAATAGTCGAAAGTAATTGGAGGGCTACTACCCCCCCCCCCCACCCACGCCCATCATTCCCCCAGAAAATATGTGAATTGTTCAATGTTGTTCAATGGGTTTATTAACAAATGAAAATAATAAATCACACATAATCAAAATACTCAGTCCATTCCTGGACGCCGAGAACCAAAATCATTACAATTTAACATAATACGCAGAATGGTCACCGCTCCTAATCTCAGACACAATCATACCCCTCATTTACCAAATAACTAAAACTATTACCTTCCCGTTCCTTACCCTCAGGGGAAACCACCCCGTCATATTTAAAAATCATACATTTGTAATTTAAATTTACTACTTAAATTTAATTCAAATTTTTTTTTCTTTTTATTAACTATTAATTTATAATGCTATTAAATGATTTTTTACTCTTTTCTTAAGTGATGCGAGGGAGCTCCTACTTCTCAGCTCTTCTGGGCTCAGGTTCCATATCTTTGCACAAGCTACGTTAGGAGCGAAATCTGATCGCACGGTCGGGGTGAGGGGTATTTGCAGGTTTGATGATGATCGGGTATGCAAATTATGCTGGTCTGAAATAGGTCGAAATAATCTTTTAAACGCAGATGGCAGCTCTCCAGCTAAAAACTTGAACACAAAGGTCAAGCATGATAATTGATGCAGGGACCCTAATGACCAGTACTCTTAATTTATTCCAATTAATATCAGGCATCGTTGATGAATCGAATTCAGTTTTCGCAGGTGGGATTTAAAAGTTGATTGCCAGATCATTGCACAATACTGTAAATGGGGTTTTATAAGAGCATTGTACAGGAGGACCAGCGTTTTCTGCGGCAAAGCGCTTCCCAGTTTTTTTATTATTCCAAAATTCCGGGATAGCTTCAACTCTACTGCTTGAATATGATGCACGAATGATAGGTTCTCATCGAGGAGGATTCTTAGGTATTTTGCAAAATTCTTTTCTGGCTAACTAATCACATCTCTGGATGTCCAGATACCAAATTCCTCCGAATAGACACTTCTAACCCGGGAAAAAAAAGAACGCAAGATTTCTCAACATTAATAACAAGTTGGTTAGCATCCATCCAGAGATACATCCCCTCCAGAACTTCCCTCAGTTTAGACATGAGCGTTGTCTTATCCGTTTCACAGCAACCAAGCGTGGTGTCATCGGCGAAGGCCACGAGCTCATCATCTTCACCTTCGGACCGGAGGGAGTTTTCATCCTGGCACAAGTTACAGCAGCGAAGATTTGTTCGTGTCGGGTTCAGCACTCGACTCAGATCGTTAACATGGATCAGGAAAAGTAATGGTCCTAATGTTGAGCCCTGGGGGACACCGCAGTTAACGAGCAGATCGTTTCCAGAATCTTCTTCCAAATAAATCCTACGGTCCCTCAAATATGATCTGAACCTATCCAGAGCTTCACCTCTTATTCCTATATGTTCCAGCTTCCCGAGGAGAATTGAATGGTACATGCTATCAAATGCTTTCCTGATATCAAGCAGAACCGCTGCAGGTAGTAGACCAGAATCTAAAGCTTTGTTTATCCATAAGCTTAACGCCGTTAGTGCATCCTGCGTGGAGTGCCCTGGTCTGAACCCAAACTGGCGATTATTAAGAAACCCTTTCTTCTCCAGAAACTGGAGTAGCTGCTGTTGCATAGGTTTTTCAAAAACTTTTGAAAAAACTGAGAGGATTGAAATAGGTCGGTAATTAGCCGGTTCAACTCGAGAACCCCCTTTGTGCAGTGGAATTATTCTAGCTTTCTTTAGCAGTTCTGGGAAAGTGCCCTTGTGCAGAGACAAATTTATGAGGTAAGTAAGGGGCTCTATGACTGAAGGGGCAATTGCTTTTAACACTTTGGTATGTACTCAGTCAAACCCAGAAGCCAAATTGCCCCTTAGATTTCGTATTATTAGCAGAATTTCATATGGAGTGACAGTTGTTATTGTCATGGACTTATTGCATGCTGGATCTAAGTAACCTCAAACTCTTCGCGGAATTCCCAACAGAATCTGCTGTTTTTCTGCCTACTTCTGCAAAAAAAGTTCCCAATGAATTTGCGACGTTATCTGGTCCTGTCACTGTCTCCCCATTAACAGATAATTTAGATGGAAGCTCAGGTGGGGGGTTGCAGGGACGCAGTATAGAGTTAACAACCTTCCATATTTTCCGAGAATTTTTGCCACTTTCAGCTATTTTCCCACTAAAATAATCTCGTTTAGCTTTACGTAAAACTGATCGAAGACATTTTTTATACTTTTCATATTTCTCCAGCGTTGTAATGCATGGTCATTTGTGTAATCCATCCACAGTTTATTTTTCCTGTTAATACACTGGAGCAGTCCATGACTAATCCAAGAGCTTATGGGTTGATTTTTCCGTCCCGTCTTCCTTGAACGCTTTTCACAACAGCAATCCGTATATATTCTCATGAAAATGTTATGAAATTCCTCAAATCCTGAATTAACATCATCTGTATTCATAACACTATCCCAGGATGTGCTCTCCAGATTTTAATTAAGAGTTTTCAAGTTCTCGTCATTCAGTTTCCAGGTAGTGAACCCCTGCTTAATTGAAGCTTTAGGCCATGAGAGAGCTGGCAAGTCAACAGATAGGCTAAAACCGGTTTTTTTCAGTTTACCACACTCTTTCATTATTTCTGACCGATCAAAATTTTCAAGGCTAGCGAAAATCGGATCAGCGGAATTTTTTCGTTGCGCGCTGTTTCTCAGTGTTGGACCGCTAGAGCCAGACGACTCGGCATTTGACGGTTTCTTCGAAATTGTGTATACCACATTCATCCGTATCTCATTCGTGGTAGCTATTCCGAGTTTTGATTCGAAGAAACCAACTACTTTCTGACGGAGATCTTCCGTCAGAACCCCTGCTTAATTGAAGCTTTAGGCTTTGGATATTTATGCTTTATTTTGAAATTTCTAAGCAGAGGGAAGTGATTTAAAGGGTCAGATAGCAGAACTGGGGCTGATGTTGGAGGCAGAGTCAAAAAAATGTCGTCAATCAGTGAGTGAGAAATGACAGTTATTCGGGTTGGAATCGTCGTCGAGGGGTACATATTCGAATCAGACATTATACTAAGCAGATCTGCCGCTCCAGAAGATAGAGGAAGAGTAAGATTGATGTTAAAGTCCCACATTAAGATAGCTTCATTCCCTTGTTTCTCTAGATGATCCGATATTTGGCTTAGGTTTTTCAAGAATGAAGAAACAGATCCTGCCGGTGGGCAGTATACTTCTCCAACTGTTAATTTCTTCTGTGAAGGCAAACACATTTCCAGGAAAAGTGATTCATACATTGCTTCTATATTCCGGGTTAATTCTTTTTAATGCATACCGAGTACTCTTGCCGTGTGTAAATAGATAAACCTCCCCTCTTCAATGCTGTTCTGTGCAAAAAATGGTAACTATATCCAAGTATTTCTAGAAAGGTATCTGTTTGTCTTGTTAAAAAGGTTTCGCAAAGTCCGACTACATCTGGCTGCAACTGTTGACAAAGAGTCGTTAGATCCGCGAACGATGAGCATAACCCTTGACAGTTCAGTTGAAGGACAGTGAGCTGAGAGTCAGAGCGGCCCGTACTTAAATTACACACTTCTTCATAACGGCTTCTAGGAAATTTACTTTTATCAAATAACGGGGTATCCGATTCATTATTAATTTCTAAATCCAAAAAATTTTCTTCCAGCTCTACTAATCTAGCATTACTTTGGCTTGTTGACGAGGAGGCACCCCCAGGAGGATTAGAACAGGAATTCATTACTTAAAAACATACTGAAGAGAGGCAATGGCTGTACCTTTGGGAAGAGCAGTAGACCACTCTGAAGTTTGTAAACCCGAAATTTTCTTATATCTCTGGAAAAGAAAAACAAAGCAAGAACACACGAAAAGGAAAAACATCTCATTGGATAAACAGAAATCAAGAATATGCAAACGGCAAATTACACATAAACACTCTCTCATGGTGCAGTTATAATACTTTTTAAATTTAAATTATTCATCAATTTTGCTTTTCTAATTTTGCCAATATTCAATCCTAATTACTTCAGTATTATAGCTGCCCCACAAACCTCACAAAATATTAACAAAAAAAAGAAAAATTCTAAGCGTCCGAATTACGATCATTCGCATCGTCCGAGCCAGCGCGGGGAAGCTTCAACGGATCGTAGCATTTGTCTGGAAACTTCATCCACTGAGTCGTCTTTGATTTCTTGGTTTCTAACCAAAGTTTGATCCCTTTTTGGATCAGACGCGTTTCCGCTATTTTCTCACTCGCTACTTTTGAATTTCTTAGCTTATAATCAAGTGATAAAAGTTCTTCGCGTCGTTTCACGAGATAAACTGGCAAGTCAACAGATGCGCTAAAACCGTTTTTTTTTCAGTTTACCACACTCTTTCATTATTTCTGACCGATTAAAATTTTCAAGGCTAGCGAAAATCAGATCAGCGGAATTTTTTCGTTGCGCGCTGTTTCTCAGTGTTGGACCGCTAGAGCCAGACGACTCGGCATTTGAGGGTTTCTTCGAAATTCTGTATACCGTATTCATCTATATCTCGTTTGTGGTACATATTCCGAGATTTAATTCGAAGAAGCCAATTACTTTCTGACGGAGATCTTCGCCATCTGAAGATTCTAGACCGTGGATAACAAGATTGTTTCTTCTCGAGTATAGTTCTGACCGAAGAGCGGTTGATTTAACTCTTAAAAGCTCGGATCTGAGCGACCTGTTTACCGACCGTAGAAGTTTATTTCCCTGCTGGAGCTTTGCGATTTTCTGCAGAACTTCGTCCATTCGGTCATCAAAATGTTGTTTCGTGAGTTCCATAATTCTCGACTATAATACAACTATGCCTTCAAACATTTTCAAAAAAACATTGAAGTGATATCTACTCGCGAGGGCCTCTGTATGGTAATAGAACAAGCTATCACTCGGGGCTCGCTTTCGGAAAATCTTTTGTTTGGGAAATCCTAATTTGACGTTTCTCCGATCAGCGTTAGGGAACTATTCAATCAGTAAATATCCAATCTTAAATTCCACTTCTCGCCAAAAGTCTATCACCAACGAATTAATTGATACACATAGGACAGGATTATACGTCACTATAATCCCAAGCCAATTGTTGTTACGAAATTCACTGATTTAATAACGTTCATAAGTTATCCGCTTTAGATTTTAGAATTCGAGATAGAAAATATATTTTTGAGGAGTACATTCCCACAGCCCTCAGGGCAAGGGTTTTAAGTTATGCCCTGGGGTCATATAAGGTTTTTAAAGAAGGCGTTGTCGTAGAAACTTCAAAAAAAGCTCATTCGATTAGAAATTCAAAGGACTTGTGCCCTTTTTAATTACAATATAAAACCAGGTCAAACTTTAAAATGAACAGGAGTTACCACAAACAGGAATAGGGCTAACACCGCCTATCATAGGCAATGCGCTAGCGCTGCCTAAGTAAAGAACGATGTTGGCACAATTGTGTTTTTTTCTCCATACCCGGGCACTTCGTATTGAAGGAGTTGCAGTAGAAACTTCAAAAAGGGCTCATTCGATTGGAAATTGGAGTGGCTAGTGCCCTTTTTAATAGTCGAAAGTGATTGGAGGGCAACTAGGCCCTTCCCTCCCGACGAACATCATTTCCCCAAACACATCCAATCAAAATTTTGAGATAACCATTTTGTTCAGCGTAGTTGATTTCCAGATAGAATACATGTTTTGGAGGAGGAAACTCCCCTACAAACCCCAGGGCAAGGCTTTTAAGTTATGCCCTGGGGGCATATAAGGTTTTTATTGAAGGAGTTGTCGTAGAAACTTCAAAAAAGGTCATATAAACTTCGGAGGGGGTTCATTGGATGGGTAATCAGATGGTTCATCAGATGGGTAATATGGTTGTCTAAAGTTAAACAACCATCCCTTTCATAAAAACCATAAATACCACCTGGACATAATTAACAACCCGTGCCCATAATATCTGGGGTTTGTTTCAGCCCCAAAAGCCTTGTTATATGAAATTTAGACTATTTTGAATAGAATGACTATCTCAAAGTATCTAATAGATGCATTTCGCGACAATACGACGTGTGTGTAGGGGGGGGGGGGAGGGGGTAGCTCTCCTCCGCTCACTTTGACTCTTAAAAAGAGCACTAGAGCGTCTGATTACCCATCCAATGAACCCCCTCCGAAGTTTATATGACCATGCTTTCTATCCCCAGGGCATAACTTACAATAAATAAATGAAACCCAAAACGAACAGAAATTACAATAAATAACCGATTCAAACTCAAAACGAGCAGAAATTAACATAAGTTGGGCGCAAAACCCCTATGCCTTCTCAAGGCAAGAACAAAATTTGCACAGAACAAAAAATATAAATGTTTTTACTTTTATAACTTTAATAAATCAAATAATTTTAACATTTTGATTGCTAAATATCAGTATATGTATATTAAATTGACAATGCAAATTCATTTGTATTTTTTCAGTAAAGTGCAAATTTTGTTCTGGCTTTGGGAAGGCATAGGGGTTTTGCGCCCAACTTATGTTAATTTGTGCTCGTTTTGAGTTTGACTCGGTTATTTATTGTAATTTCTGTCGTTTTGGGTTTCATTTATTTATCGATACTGATTAGTGGTAGTTCCGAGCTTGGTATATTATTGGATTTTATTTTTGTTCATTTTTTTTTAATGGAGTTCTTTACTTTTCTTTGAAAAACTTATTTTGTGAGAAAAGTTTTTTAAATTAATTAATAAAAAAGGTCTGTTTTGTTGTCACAAAAACAAAGAAAATCGGACGTAACAAACTCTTAAATCCAGATTTATTTCCCCTTTTTTATGTCTGTTAATGGGGTGTCCCTTAGCCCTGTCACTGTCTAAGGGTCTAGGCTTTTACCCCCCCTCCCCTCCTCCCATGGATAAACCCTCCCCTAAAAAATACCCCCTCGCGTAAAATATGGTCTTCCAAATTGGGATATTTTATTTGGGTTCTGTTATTTTTTAGTTTAGCTGAGCTAAGGAAAGTGAAAAAGAGGAATTTATGTGTAAATATTGCCCTCCTCCGTGCAAAAATGTTCTTCTCATGAAAAATCCTCCGGACCCCCCCCCCCCTTAAGAAAACTCCCACGCGAAAAATGTCCGTATGTTTCCCAATAACAAACACTATCTGTAAGCAATGGACAAAATACAAAACATAAAAAGGTACTTGAAATTCTGCAATGGGGTTTTCTGATTATTTTTTTTGTAGCTAGGGAGAGAGGGAGATACCTCAAAGGGGTATTTTAATGGCAAAACATCTCAACTCTCATTGAGCCTTCGGAAAAATAAAGAATTAGCTCTAGGGAGAGACGAGAGGAGGATGGAGGTAGAAAATAGTTATAATCCCGAGGCATTTCTAGTCTTTTTTTTATAAATCGAAAGTGATTGAACCACAAGGGGTATTTTTAGGGAGGATATTTTTCGTGGGGAGGTTTTTTCCGGGGGGGACTGCTTGGCTTCCAATCACTTTTGACTTTTAAGAAGGGCACTAAAACTTTCAATTTCTAATCGAACAATTAAACGTGATTAATAAACGTGATTAACAAAAACCCCTACAGTCCTCTGGGCAAGGGCTGTAGGTTATTGCAAGTTAACCATTGTTAAAGTTTAAAAATTTAATAGAAGGGATGGTCGTACAGACTTAGGCTCCGACCTATTGACTCCTAAAGACAACTAGGCATTCCAATATAAGCCACACTTTCTTGTGTTTTGTGTGGTTCCATTGCAACTGAACCACCGTGTAACTGAACCCCAAGCAACTGAACCACCGTGCACCTGAACCACCATGCAGCTGAACCTCCATGCAACTGAACCACCGTGCAACTGAACCCTGGTATAACTTTACTCTCGTGCAACTTAACCACCGTACTTACACTGGGTAAAACATAAGTTAGAATCTTTATATGTTCAACCTTGTTGGAATTCTTTGCTTTTTAAAGTCTTAATATAAATTACTGTCAGGATGAGTAATGAAAAAACTCCTATTTTACTGTCACAAAACAAAGAAAATAGGACGTCACAAACTCTGAAATCCAGATTTATTTCCCCTTTTTCATGTCTGTTAATAGGGTTTCCCTTAGCCCTGTCACTGTCTAAGGGTTTAGGCGTATACCCTCCCCCTCTCCCGTGGATAAACCCTCCCCTGGAAAATACCCCCTCGCGGAAAATATGGTCTTCCAAATTGGGATATTTTATTTGGGTTCTGTTATTTTTTAGTTTAGCTGAGGAGTGCTAAGGAAAGTGAAAAAGAGGAATTTATGTGTAAATCTTGCCCTCCTCCGTGCAAAAATGTTCTTCTCATGAAAAATCCTCCAGAAACTCCCTTAAGAAAACTCCCACGCGAAAAATGTCCGTATGTTTCCCAATAACAAACACTATCTGTAAGCAATGGACAAAATACAAAACCTAAAAAGGTACTTAAACTTCTGCAATGGGGTTTTCTGATTTTTTTGTAGCCAGGGAGAGAGGGAGATACCTCAAAGGGGGCATTTTAATGCCAAAACATCTCAAATCACATTCAGCCTTCAGATAAATACAGAATTAGCTCTAGGGGAGAGATGAGAGAAGGGTAGAGGTAGAAAATATTTATAATCCCGAGGCATTTCTAGTCTTTTTTTATAAGTTGAAAATGATTGGATACTAACCAACCACAAGGAGGGGTATTTTTAGGGAGGATATTTTTTGCGGGGAGGTATTTTCAGGGGGGAGGGGTATTTTCCACGAAGTCGTAGTTCCAGGGGGAATTTTCAGCAGGAGGTTTTTTCCCGGGGGGGGGGGGCTGTTTGCCCTCCAATCACTTTTGACTTTTAAAAAGGGCACTAAAACTTTCAATTTCTAATCGAACAATAAAACGTGATTAACAAAAAACCCAACAGTACTCGGGGCAAGAGCTGTAGGTTATTGCAAGTTACCCATTGTTAAATTTTAAAATTTTAATAGAAGTGATGGTCGTACAGACTTTGGAGAAGGCTCATTTGATTGGAAATTGAAATTTCAAGTTCAATTTTGAAGAATCAAAGGTAATCAGAGGACAATCAGTCTCTCCCTTTTAACCACTATTTCCCCCCCCCAATGCATCCGATCAAAATAAAAAAAGGGTTTTTTTTTCAAAATAGTCTAAAGGTCAAATAGCCATGCCTCTGGGGTTAACAACCCCATCAGCAGCTCCTTGAGCAAGGGCTGCAAGTTAAGCTAGTTTCTCAATGTTAACACATAAGGTTACTATGGAAAATATTTTGTATGAGCTTGGGGGGAGTGGTGCTCATTCGATTGGAAATCAAAAGTTCCAGTGCACTTGTTAAGAGTTAAAAGTGATTGAAGGTCTTCCACCCCACCCTCTTTTTTCCCCAAATACATCCGATCGATAATTTTGAGGTGACCATTTTATTTAAAATTAATTAACAAAAACTTTCCATAAAACAAGTTTTTCAAAGAAAAGTAAAGAACTCTATTAAACAAGAAATGAGCAAAAATCAAATCAAATAATCTACCAAGCGTAAAACTACCACAAATCAGCATCGATAAATAAATGAAACCCAAAACGAATAGAAATTACAATAAATAACCGAGTCAAACTCAAAACGAGCAGAACATGAGTAGGGCTCAAAACCCCTATGCCTTTCCAAGGCCAGAACATAATTTGCCCTTTACTGAAAAAATTAAATGTTTTTTTACTTATAACTTTAATAAATCAAATAATATTAACATTTTAATTACTAAATATCAGTATTTGTATATTAAACTGATAATGCACATTCATTTGTATTTTTTTTAGTAAAGTGCAAATTATGGACCTTATATGCTCCCATGGCATAACTTACAACTATTTTCCTGATAGCTGTAGGGGGGGGGGTGTCTTCCTCACAAGCATAAATTCCAAAACCTTCAAATACGATGAATAAAATTGTTATCTCCAAATTTTGATTGGAGGTGTTAATAGAAATGATGAGCGTGGAGGGGGCTGGTTGCTCTCAAATCACTTTGACTCTTGAAAAGGGTATTATAACTTCCAATTTCAAATCAAATAAGCCCCATCTGAAGTTTATATGCCCACCCGTTCCATAAGAACCTTTTATGCCCTCATGGCATAACTTACAACCTTATTCCCAGGGTGCTGGGAGGGGGGATGTCACCCCTAGAGATATTATTATATGTTCTTTGAACTATTTTGAACAAAATTGCTATCTCATAATTTTAATCAGATGTGTTTGATGAAAAGAGGTGTAATCGGGGAGGGGGGGTCTAAATGCCCTCCATTCCTTTTGATGCTTCAAAAGGAATTAGAACTTCCAATTTTCAACCAAATAGGCCTCTTCCAAAGTTAAACAACCATAAATTCTAGAGAAACCTTAAATGCCACATGGCATAACTTCAACCCTCGTCCCTAGGCTCTGGTGGTTTGTTTCAGCTCCAAAAGTCTTGTTGTACGATCTTTTGAATATTTTGAATAAAATGACTGTCTAAAAATTTATTATTCGATGTATTTCAGCAAATCACGATGTGTTGATGGGGGGGGTGGTAACGACCTTGTGACCATTTGTACTCTTAAAAAGGGCATAAGAAAATCATATTACAAATCCCATGGGCCCCCTCTAAAGTATATACAACCACCCTTTCTATAAAAAACATTATATGCCCTTGAGGCATAACTTATAACCCTTGCTCTGAGAGCGATGGGGGTGGGGGTGTCTTTCTCAAAGACATAATTTCTGGACTCTTCAACTACAATGAACAAAATTTCTATCTCCAAATTTTGATTGGATGTCTTTGGGGGAATGATGATTGGGGGGGGGGGGGCTGGTTGCTCTCAAATCACTATTGATTCTTAAAAAGGGTACTATAACTTTCCATTTAAAAAAAAATTAGCCCCATTTGAAGTTTATGCGGCCATCCATTCCATAAAAAACTTATATGACCTCAGGCCCATACTTAAAACCCTATTCCCAGGGTACTGGGGGGCTGTGTCAACCCTAGAGTCCTTGTTTTACTTCTTTGGACTATTTAGAACAAAATTGCTATTTAACTACTGTAATCAGATTCGTTTGGTGAAGAGGGGTAGTCGATTGGGGGATAGCTGCCCTCCGTCACTTTTGACTCTTAAAAGTCAACTAGAACTTCCAATTTTTAACCAAATGAGCCTCCTCTAAAGTTTATACAACCATTCCTTCAATAAAAACCTTAAATACCGCCTGGGCATAACGTATAACCCTTGCCCCTAGGCTCTGGGGTTTGTTTCAGCCCTAAAAGCAGTTTTATATGTTATTTAGACCATTTTGAATAAAATGGCTATCTCAAAATTTCTATTAGATGTATTTCGGGACAATGCGACGTGTGTCTGTGTGTATGGGGGGGGGGGGTAGCGGCCCTCCGAACACTCTTAAAAAGAGCAGTAGAGCTTCTGATTACCAATCCAATGAACCCCCCTCCGAAGTTTATAGGACCACGCTTTCTATAAAAACCTTATATGTCCCCAGGGCATAACTTACAACCCTTGCCCTGAGGGCTGATGGGATTTATTATCCTCAAAGAAATAATTTCCGAACCTTTCATATACGTTGAACAAAATGGCTATATCAAAGTTTTGATTGGAAGTGTTTGGGGAAATAATGGACTTGAGGGGGGGGGTCATTTGCCCTCTGATCACTTTCGAATATTAAAAAGGGCACTAGTCCTCTCAATGTCCAATCGAATGAGCCCTTTTTGAAGTTTCTACCACAACGCTTTCTATAGAAACCTTATATGCCCCAAGGGCGTTACTAACAACCCTTGTCTTGAGGGCTGTGGGGGGGGGTTGTCATCCTCAAAGACATAATTTCCAGACCTTTCAACTACGTTGAACAAAATGGCAAAAACGTTGATCGGAAGTCTTTGGGGAAAGGATGGGCGTGGGGGGGGGGAATTCTCCTTTCGATTACTTTCGACTATTAAAAAGGGCACTAGCCCTCTCAATTTCCAATCGAATGAGCCCATTTTGAAGTTTTTACGACAACGCTTTCTATAAGAACTTTATATACCCCTAGGGCATAACTCACAACCTTAGCCCTGAGGGCTCTGGGGGGTGGGGTTGTCATTCTCAAAGATATAATTTCCGGACCCTTCAACTACGTTGAACAAAATGGTTATATCAAAATGTTGATCGAAAGTGTTTGGTGAAATGACGCGCGTGAGGGGGGGGGGAGCATTCGCCCTCCGATCTTTTTCGAAAATTAACAAGGGCACTAGCCTTCTCGATTTCCAATGGAATGAGCCCTTTTTGAAGTTTCTACGACAACACTTTCTAAAAATACCTTATATAACTCCAGGGTAAAACTTACAACCCTTGCCCCGGGGGCTGTAGGGGGGTTGTTATCTTCAAATACATAATTTCTGGACTTTTCAACTACGTTGAACAAAATGGCTATCTCAAACTTTTGATTGGATGTATTTAGGGAAAAGGTGGGCGTGAGAGGGGGGCTAGCTGCCCTCCAATCACTTTTTACTATTAAAAATGGCACTAATCCTTTCAATTTCCAATCGAATGAGTCCTTTTTGAAGTTTCTATGACAACTCCTTCGATACGAGGTGCCCTGGTCTAAATAATAATAATAATACATTGTGCCAACATCGTTCTTTACTTTGGCAACGCTATTGCGCTCATTATGACAAACAATTCCAATAACGTTGAATATGTAAAAATTCTAACTTGTGTTTTACCCAATGATTTTGCCTCGTATTTTTAGAATACTGAAAACCTGAGTTCAGTAGTTCAGTTGAAAGATGGTTCAGTTGCAAGGTGGTTCAGTTGCACGATCGTTCAGTTGCACGGTGGTTCAGTTACAGGGGGGGTTTAGTTAATTGGGGTCGAGTTGCACGGGGGTTTAGTTACACGAGGGTTCAGTTAATTGGGGTTGAGCTGCACGGGGGTTTAGTTACACGAGGGTTTAGTTAAATGGGGTTTGGTTGCCTGGTGGTTCAGTTACACGAGGGTTCAGTTGCACAGGGATTCGATTATACAGGGGTTCAGTTGCACGGTGGTTCAGTTACAGGGGTTAAGTTGCTTATGGTTCAGTTGCAAGGTGTTTCAGTTACACGCACACCGTTTTTGGTGTCATGTGTTCATGCGTTTGTCAGGTGTTTTTGCTGATTTTTTATCCATGTCATTGTCAAATGACAAAGAATGGAATATCAAGCCATAAGAATTTGTGGTACTGTTCTAAAATCTGGGAAACACGCGAGAAGTGAAGTTTGGTTAATCCTAATGAAATAAAACAAAATAGGTTAAAAATATAAGTTTAGAAGCAAATTTCGACTATATATTTGCACATTAGGGGGTGGGGGTAAAGCATAGCATATATTAAATACGTAACCTAACCTAACCTAGGTACCTTTCCTCCCCTGAACCCCCAAAAATTAAAGTTTAAATATAGTTCCTGGAGTGAGAAACCCCTTGTTTATACAGCGTCAGATAGGAAATTACCGGGGAAGGCCTAAATGATCTTTGCTTTTTCTCGAGTCGCATTCTCACGTGTTTCCCATATTTTAGAACAGTACCGAATTTGTTTGGGACTATCCATATCAATCAACTTTTTACATATGTTAATCTCACGTAAGTTTTGTCGAGAGGATGTCATAAAGAAAGATTTAAAGGAAATGGGAACTACCTAGGAGGGTGTAAAGAGGGAGGCTTTGAATGGACTGGGATGGAGGAGGAGCTTGCGTTGCAATGTTGTCCCCAGACAGCTTGATGCTGAGGTAAGTTGTTAGTCGCTAGTAGTAGTATTAGCGTAGAGCACAACAGATCCATTATGGGCCTTTATTTTGCCCCAAAGTTTGAATTAAGGTAATGAAAATGTCTTTTAAAGTTAGGATGGTATTGACCCCAATAGTCCCTTAGGAAAGGGCTGTAAGTTATTTAATTTGCCCATAATTCATATAGGCTATAGTATTTGTTATTGGGAAATATACATGTTTTTTTTTGGGGGGGGGGGGTATTTTTCGTTCTGAAAAAAGTTCCCAGGGGAATTAACAGGGATTCCTGGGCATGATTTGACCAAGGGTTAGAAATAAAAAGAAAAAAAATTGACTCAAAAGTAAGGAGCAATATTAAAAATTAAAACAAGCAGAAATTATTCTTCATATGAGGGGGACTGCTCCCTTACTCAGTCCTCCTTTTTAAGTTTTACTTTTTGTCACCATTCTTTCGTTCTTTAAGAGAGATTAATTAAACAAAAGGACCGTTGAATTTTAAGGGATGTACTTTTAGAGAGCATTAAGATTTAAGCATAAAAACCGAAGTTTGTGGATGGGGCAAACTCCCTCATATTTTGGTAGTTTTAGCTAGCTCCCAAGTCCCCCTCACTTACTTTGAAGTGAGTATTATCTGCTCAGCTAACAGAGGGTACCATGAAGAAAACTAGCTTCACTCATGTCGCCTGGTTTTGCTAAAATTACCATTTTCTATGCCAAAAAAGTCCCGGGAAGATGTTCTTTTTCTCTCTCTATATATATCCAAGTTTAAGGCAAAAAGATCATCTTCAAGAAAAACAAGCATAATTTAAAAACTAACTTACAAAAAAAAATTAAAACTAGCTTAAGGAAAAAGTAATTTAGATAGTCAGAAAACGAGAATTTTCCAAACCTCAATCCTGTAAATTTTGCTGAAGTTGAAAAGAATATTGGCATCTCAGCATCTAAAAACAGAAAAATTAATTAAACATTAAAGTTGAAATGAATTTAGGGCACCATGGCATAGAATCTCCAAAACTATATAATCAATTCCTCTCCAAAATAATTCGAAGTTCATCAATTTCTTTTTCAACCAAATACTTCTGTAGTTCCACCTCGAGTATTTCAACCTCTAGTTGAACACGGCGAATCTCACCATCCACTACTTCCATTTCTCGCTCTAAGGTTGATAAATCCACTTGTTTTCTATCTTCAATTTTCAGGTCCATTCTCTTTTAAACTCTTGTTATTAGAATCCGTGTTTCTATCGTCTTTGTCAATACATCCTTGTATACCTTTGTAATTGAACACTTTGGCCTGTTTTTCTTTACCTTTCCAAGCATTTTTCTTTCTTTAATTTGTATGCCCATACTTCTTCGTGGGTCTAACGACGTTTTTACTACGGTACATCTTGTTCTTTCCGACATTGCTAAGATATTCTTATACAGACAATCTTGTTCCTTCCGACTATTACAGCTTCTTCTTTCCGACATTTCAAAGACTTTCCTACACCGTTTCAAAAAATATTAAAATCTTTACAGTAAAAAACTTACAACCTTCCCGATTCAGACCTTGTACTCAACTGATTGGTACGGATAAGGTGACTGCATTCCTGACTTGCCTTTAAGCTCCGCCTACGAGCACCTATTGCGTAATATTGTATGACATCATTCGTTTGATTGGAATATTTTTTTTGTTTCATTACGGGCAATTTGGCTCAAATTTATGCCAGTGAAACTTTCTTTTTATGAACTTTATTTAGTTCTTATAGGTTTTATTTTTCAGTGCATGTTTTTAGTTAATGTTTTCCAGTAGCCAAAACATTCTCTTCGGAAAAAATATAAGTGTTTTTACTTTTATAATTTTGATGAATCAAATAATATTAACATTTTGATTACTAAATATCAGTATATGTATATTAAAATGACAATGCACATTCATTTGTTTTTTTTGTTTTTTTTTTCAGGAAAGTGCAAATTATGTTCTGGCCTTGGGAAGGCATAGGGGTTTTGAGCCCTACTCATGTTAATTTCGTTTTGAGTTTGACTCGGTTATTTATTGTAATTTCTGTCCGTTTTGGGTTTCATTTATTTATTGATGCTGATTTGTGGTAGTTTCATGCTTGGTAGATTATTTGATTTTATTTTTGCTCATTTTGGTTTAATGGAGTTATTTACTTTTCTTTGAAAAACTTATTTTGTGGAAAAAGTTTTTGTTAATTAATCTGAATATATAACGGGATATAAAACTTGTTTACTCGGCCAAAAAGGCCATAGCAGTCGAATAAACAAATAAGGAGCAAGCGCCGAACTATAGTAAAACGCTTTGATAAACCAAAAGACTTTATTCGGAGAGATGCTGCCTCTGTTCTGTCATAACGTCAATTAAATTAAAAGGCCATAGCAATCGACAATGCAAACAAAGAACAAGCGCTAAATAATACAGAAATGCTATAATAGACTGAAAGAATTTATAAGGAGAGATACTACCTCCCTTCTGTCACAACCTCTATTAAGTCAAAAGGCTAAATAATATTATTATAATAATAATAGTAATAATACTACTAATAATAATAGAAATGCTATAATAGACTGGAAGATTATATAAAGAGAGATACTACCTTCCTTCTGTCGCAACCTCTATTAAGTCAAAAGGCCATACTCAGCCAAAACCACTATAGCAATCGACAATACAAATGAAGAACAAGTTTCAAACAATGCTGAAACGCTATACTACTCTCGAAAGCTTTATGAAGAGAGATACAGCCTCCTTTCTCACAGCCTACAATAACTAGACTATACTTTCAAGCATTCGATCGCTAGTCGTTTCCAAGATTCCTGAAAAACCAGAAAATTACAATCGGAAATGAAGAAATACCTGGAATGGAAAATGCCTGTTATCCACATAAACTATGTTCAAGGTTTTTTTTTTCCCTTTACCCATCTGTGCCAATGCAATTGCAGCTGGAATTATTACTTTTCTCTTACGAACTTTATTCTTACACGTGATGGAAATAAAATTCGCCCGAAGCGAAATGAAGCTTTTTTGAGAAAAAGACCGGTTTTTAATTATGTCCATGCAAACAAAATGCCTGTTTTCTCCATCTACGTGCAAAATTTGCCAAACAAAAAATATCTTTTAAATGAACTAAAGGTTCATTTTGGCTCAAACCTGTGATCAAGAACTTTTTTCAGGGCCTGGGGGAGGGGGTTTGAGGGTGTTATTAACTGTAGTTTCTTTTTTCGTGTAGGGGAAATAGTTAAATTTCTAGATTTTGGTGGTCAAAAATCACCTGACTGGCCAGTCCCGTAATTGTTCAATATTTTATGTATTTCTTTTAATCCTTTTAATTTTGTGAACAAACTAATTGGTAGTATTTCGAAATAGTCTTTAAAAGGGAGTTTGGAGTCCAATAAATTGAAGTGAAATGACTTGTTCTGCTTTTACCTATTTGGCACAAATTTGGATTTAATCTCTTAATTTCAGATATATTTCGAAATTGAATGGAATACAGACGTGGCAATAAGCCTTATTTTGCAGTCGGATTTCTTTTGAGATGATCAGCTGGTTTTTAATACACTTAAGAATTTAGGTGTTTTTTTAACTGTCATAATTTCGTCGAGTGCTTAATCTTACAGTTGTTAGGCAGCCTATATATAACATAATGCATAAAAAATTATTTTTGTTTCAGAGAGGAGGAGCTGTTGTAACAACAGTTGATAAGTGGGGAATGCGAGCTGATCAACGCCCAACTGCCTCACACTTACCTAGGCACTTACTTGGTAAAGAGGTTGGTATTTTTTTTTTTTTATTCTAGCGTAAAATGCCACTTAGGAGTAAATTCACTTGAAGTCAATTATTCTTTCTAAGGGATGATAGGAAGTGGAGTCGGACTCTTCGGGATCGTTTTATTTGTTGTAATCAGGGCTCCCACTTCTTGGTACTTTTCCCAAGAGTTTGCTATATCACCCTTGAGCTAGTGAACTTGGGAAAAGTATAAATATTAGATATTACTCCGAACAAATATATTAAGTAAATATGTAATTATTATATTTAATATCTGGAAATCTTTTTCAAGCTTAAGAGTCGCAGGTTAATCTTAGAATATTGTTAAATTCTAGTCTATGACGTATGCCAATAGGCATTTGCCCTGTCTGTCAAGCTTCTATATATATATATATATATATATATATATATATATATATATATATATATATATATATATATATATATATATATATATATATATATATATATATATATATATATATATATATTTATTTATTTATTTATCCCCTTCTGACCTTGCTTGGGGGGACATGGGGTATTAAGTGGTGGAATTTTCCAATTCTAATGTCATTTTCGGTCTCCCCGGACTTGAATTAGAAGGAAACGACCTTTCAATTATATATTTTTTCAGTTTTATATTATAGTACCACAAATGGTAGTTTTATCCCTTCTGACCTCGCCAAGGGTGAAAATGGGTACTAAGTGATAGAATTTTCCAATTCGGATTTTGTTTACGGTCTCCTCAGACTTTTATAAATAGGAAATCCACCTATTTTAATCTACCAAGTACTGCGCAAATTAATATTCTGATTTTTCATCTCCTTCTGATTTTGCTTGAGTGGACATGGGGTACTAAGTGTTGGGATTTTCCAATTCTGATGTCATTTTCAGTCTCTCTGGACTTGAATTTGTAGCAAACGACCTTTCAATTGTATATTTTTCAATTATATGTTTTATTATTATAATACCACAAATGGTAGTTTTATCCCTTCTGACCTCGCCTATGATGAAAATGGGTACTAAGTGATAGAACTTTCCAATTCAGATTTTGTTTTCGGTCTCCTCAGACTTTTATAAATAGGAAATCCACCTATTTTAATCTACCAAGTACTGCGCAAATTAATATTCTGATTTTTCATCTCCTTCTGATTTTGCTTGAGTGGACATGGGGTACTAAGTGTTGGGATTTCCAATTCTGATGTCATTTTCAGTCTCTCTGGACTTGAATTTGTAGCAAACGACCTTTCAATTGTATATTTTTCAATCATATATTTTATTATTATAATACCACAAATGGTAGTTTTATCCCTTCTGACCTCGCCTAGGGTGAAAATGGGTACTAAGTGATAGAATTTTCTAATTCTGAATTTGTTTTCGGTCTCCTCAGACTTTTACAAATAGGAAACGAACTTTTAATCCACCGAGTATTGCGCAAATTAACATTCTGATTTTTTATCCCCTTTTGAAATTGCTTGGGTTGACATGGGGTACTAAGTGTTGAGATTTTCCAATTCTGATATCATTTTCAGTCTCCCCGGACTTGAATTAGTAGGAAAAGACCTTTCAATTATATATTATGTTATTATAATGCCACAAATGGTAGTTTTATCCCTTCTGACCTCGCCTAACGTGAAAATGGGTACTAAGTAATAGAATTTTTCAATTCTGATGTTATTTTCGATCTCCTCGGATTTTTATAAATAGGAAATGGCATTTTAATCCAAATACTGCATAAATTAATATTATGATTTTCCATCCCCTCTGACCTTGCTTGGGTGGCCTTGGGGTTCTAAATGTTGGGGTTCTCTGATTCTGATGTCATTTTCGGTCTCCACGGTTTTGAATTTATAGGGAACGACCTTTCAATTATTTATTATATTATCATAAGACCACAAATGGTAGTTTTATCCCTTCTGATCTCGCCTACGGTGAAAATCGGTACTGAGTAATAGAATTTTCCAATTCTGATGTTATTTTCGGTCTCCTCGAATTCTTATAAATCGGAAACGACGCTTTAATCCACCAAATACTGCACAAATTAATATTATGATTTTCTATCCCCTCTGACCTTGCTTGGGTGGACATGAGGTACTAAGTGTTGGGGTTTTCCGATTCTAATGTCATTTTCGGTCTCCACGGACTTGAATTGATAGGGAACGACCTTTTAATTATATATTGAATTATTATCACTCCACAGATGGTAGTTTTATCCCTTCTGACCTCGCCTACGGTGAAAATGGGTACCGTAGAAAGGGGTAACTTTGAACAAAATCAGTAACAAACATTATGCGCTCTCTATCGCACGACAGTGGAATTGCTCGTTCGAACTTATTGCTAGATTATTGCTTGATGGCGTCTGAATCAGTTAATAGTTCTTGAAATCAGCATCTGACAAAATCTTATCTTGTTAATTGCAAGAGAATTTGAGAAGTTCAAAAATGTGAAAAAGTGCTAAAAGTAAGTTACCTTTTTTTACTTAGATAAGCTAAACTAGGACTTTCATTTCGAAATTTTTCTATAGTCGAGAAGCCGAATGGTTAGGTTTTCTGGTAAAATCTCTTCCTAATTCCATAGGTTCAATATGGCGGCAGTGTTCAATGTTTCCCGCAAGTATTTTGTTTTTTCAGGGTAACTTTGAACATTTGTTCAAAGTTAGCCTTGTCTTTCTACAATATGGATTTCAATGTTCTGTGCTGGCCAATTGTTAAAATTTGCGTTGAATTGGTGTAATAAGACCTTTAGGAAACCATTGCGAATCTGTTGATCCCAGGAAAAAGCAAATCGAGTTCAGCTGTTAAACTGGGTTTTAACTACTGATTACATTTTGGACCATTTTCTAATTCTTTCAGGCCTACTTTTGTTTCTTCTTTGATGGAAGTCCGTTAGCAATCAGTGGGAGTGGTGGGGTAAATCTCATCTACCAAAATTGAAGTTTCTGTATTATCTTGCTCTAATAGAGCTTTCATGAACAATTTGAAAGAGTCGTCTTTCTCAGCTTGCTGTGAAAGACGGCTGACAATTGTAGATAAAAATTGGTGGGATTTTCCCCGTCTCTTTTGGAAAAACCTAGAATTATAAAATTATTTGAGTTGTTCATATTATTCCTTTGAAAATTTTGGTTTTATTTCCTTCTGGTTTCATCGTTGCCAAATACCCCTCCAGAATAATGAATGAAACAAAGGGAGCGATATCCCTAATGATATGTGGAAATGCAGAAGGCGAACTGCTTTCACCATTCGTGTGTTATAATGCTGAGGGCATGTTTAGCTCATGGCGTACAGGAGGCCCTAAAATAGCTCGGTATGCTGTATATAAATCCGGATGGTTTGAGAGCGAAGTTTTTGAAGAGTGGTTTATGTCGCTGGCACTCCCTCACCTGAAGAAGAGAGCAGAAGTGAAAGTTTTGTTGGGTGACAACCTTTCTTTCCCACTTTTCTGCCAAAGTGTTGAAAGTCTGCAGAGAAAACAACATTTGCTTTGTATGCCTCCCCCCAAACACTACAGATATACTGCAACCAGTGGACGTTGCTTTTTTCGCTCCAATGAAAAAAGCATAGAGGAAAATGCTTGATGATTACAAAATGGACAACCCAAACGAAACCGCGGTAAGAAAAGACAAATTCTCCCAGCTTTTAAAGCTACTCCTGGAAGCCACAAATGGAAAAGCAAATCTTAGAAATAGCTTTGCCAAGTGATTTTCACGCTCCAGAGACTTCCAGGACCACCCACTTTCGGCCCAGCATACTCCGCACAAGGTTGCGAACAACGTCAGAAAAGTTTTATTGGATGTCCTGCAAGCCCGCAGATTTAAAAAATCTGTGAGGAACGTCACGCGTAAACGTCTTAGCGTCGCACCAGGGAAAAGTATTGGAGAAGCAGAGGATTCAAGTCATTCAAGTTGCGAGTCCGACATGACTGACGTCCGAACAGGATGCGAGAGCGAGTCTGAAATGGAAGTTGATGAGTCGTCGAGCGCTGGGATCTCTATGCTGTCGAGCGGGGCAGTCGCCACAACGGGTTCAAACTACCCACCAACCTCTGTGGATGGACGTTGGTTCATCGCGAAGTTCTTCATGGGCCGTATTTACAAGTATTTTGTAGTTTTGGAGGTAGATGCTTCTTCCTCTTACGGCTCGCTAAACGTGATCTGCCAGCGAAAAAAAAGAATGGATCCTTCTATTTTCCCAGGGTGAAAGACTCAGCATCAATCCATCCTAACCAGGTACAGGGAGATCTTCCAGCCCCCCGACTCACTCACGGCGCAAAATTTGTATTTTATCATGACTTTGGTCAGCTGATACTGCACTAATTTGACTCTTTTTTGCCTTTTTATTTTAGAAGTAATCCTTTTCTCCCCGTAAACGAGTTTTTTTTTTACTGGAAGTCTTACGCCAGAAGAACTCATCAACTGTTTATAGTTACCTATTGAAGTGTTTTGAGTGTTTAAAGTTAAATACCTCTTGTGGTAACTTCAAACAGCAGTTTCAGAAAGGTGTAGCTCTAATAATAGGAGCACTAGTAGTTTGGGACAGTTGCCATTCGGTGCAGAATGACGTATTCCCCAAACGCCAAAAAATAGTTCTGAGTAAATACTAGTGTAAAGAAAAATATCGCAAAAAAACCTCAGTTTTCCACGATTTTTAGTTAAAGTTACCCCGTTACACGGTACTGAGCGATAGACTTTTCCAATTCTGATGTTATTTTCGGTCTCCTCATACTTTTATAATTAGGAAACGACCTTAATTTACCTAATACCGCACAAATTAATATTATGATTTTCCATCCCCCTCCGACCTTGCTTAGGTGGACATGGGGTACTAAGTGTTTAAATTTCCCAATTCTGATGTCATTTCCGGTCTCCCCAATCTTGTTTTAATAGGAAATGACCTTTCAATTCAGAAAATATTTCAGAAGTTCAAATTCGAGATTTCCCTCCTTTTCCCCTATTTTCCCTGAAAAAAAGAGGGACTTCTGCACGGCCGATTTTGGCCAATTTTGGGTAGGATAGATGGATAAATAAGTGTATTAAGCCAAAAATATGGCCATGAATACATAAAAGAGCACAAATATAATGAACTTGCATCAGCCATCATCAACAAACACTTAAATGAAACATACATTGAAAAACAAGTTTTCTTTTCGTTCGACTGAAAGGAAGGAACAGCAATACAGCTTAGAAGTATTAGACATTAATTCATATATGTGGGAGAGAGGTGCTGCCCCTTCGTCGGCACTCTCTCGTTACGCTAAAATTTGATCTTTTGTCATAATTCTTTAAGAAATACGGCTCAAAAACAAGAGCCGTTGACCCGTATGTTATTAAGGAAATTTTTCTTAACATTTTGATGCCAAAAAACACTTTGCTCAAATACCAAGGTTTGGCCCTTTTCTTTCATAGTTTTACTCGACTATAGTACCACTAATTAAAATCAAGCAGTACCTGTTATAATCACGAAGTCTTACAGTCGTTATAACCAGTTCTTCTGCCTTTCTAAAGATTTTGTTTTTACTTTATATACATCTTGGGTTTCCTCTAGAAGCTTTCTTTTCATTGCAACAAGTGTAGAACTTGAAGTTTCAAAAGAAAGTTAGTGCTAATTCTTTCCCGATTTATATTCCGTATTTTAACACAAGAGTAGTCATAAACATCAGTCGCAGTTTTTATGTAGTAACTAGAAGTTCTTGTAGATGCTCGGATAACATCTTTCAAGTTTTTTCCCAAGAATTGTCATTTTATCCAAAAGCTACCATTGAAGAGGTTGATTCAAAAATACTCTTGAAGATACTTGAAGAACATTTTACGAGCAAACCATCGTCTCTATTAGTTGTTTATACAAGTTGCTTTTTCTCGTCTTTTACTCCGTTCTTCAAAAAAGAAAGGTTTATAAACGTCCCACGTAAAGTCAAAAATTCTTAATATTAAAAATTTGGTTTAAGAGGTGCGAAACACAAAAATAGTCAGGGGTGGCTTTTGTTTTCCGGTTTTTCTAATATTTTAAAGATATTTCATCAGCTTTTTAAAATTTAAAATAGATTTTGAAATCTGATCCAGTTTTCTTATCCCAAAAATAATACAAAAATTCTAACGACCGCAGCTTTCATGTAATATTTTCTGTAAGTTTTTTGTCGAAAACATTGGAAATTCTCCATAAAGATCTCAAAAAATTCTTACTGAAAAAGTCAATGTTAGAAAAGATTTGAAATAATTTTCATAACTTTTCTGGTCTTTCTAACTGATAGACGTTGTTAAGCCGAAGACTGTCTGCTTTTTTTTATTATTATTATTATTATTTATTTATTTTTGCATTCCCACCCTTCCCAAAAACTTACTAAAATGGTTGCGCAAAAGCTGTGTGGGATAGAGCAATTTCGACAACCGATTTGAAATGATGGCGCACTATCTGGTAAGGATCTCTCAATAATCATTATTCAATAAACAAAAAGTTAAATTTTATCGAAAATAAGTTACTAGTCTTTCTGTTTGATCACTTAAATATTCTCCTTTTCCATTCATCATAGCCACCGATTAGCCATCAAGTTGTATCGATAGGCATCAGCCATCCACTTATAGCCATCAAATAGCCACCGATTTTCTCCTATTCAGAGGCTCTCATTGGTTGTACGCCTATTTAATGGACTTTAATATAATAGGATTTAAAATTTAGGAATTAATTAGGGTTTAACTTAATAGAATTTAGGATTTAATTAGGACTTAAAATTAGGATTTAATTTAAATAAGGTTTAAAATCCTACTTATTTTACAGGGCTGGGAGTGCTTGGACCCGTTTTATCCTGTAGAAGTAAGTAACTATACAGAAAAAGAGTTTTTAAGTACTCTGGACTACCTGAAAGAGAGAAACTGGATACAACATCCACAGGCTTTGACGGAAGAAGGAAGAGATCAATTAGCTTTTCTATCAGGATTCAATCCATTGCAGCTCCAGTATATAGTAGACGCGTTATAGTTTCTAATAATAAAAATTTTTGTTCCAAGAAAGTTTCATATCGCATACATTAACGATTTCTACAGCAGGGGAAGTATGGGGAACTGACAAAGAGAGGAGACTCTCGTTTGTTTCTGAGAATATGAACAACCAACGATACGCAGTGTTATCTACCAAAATCATAAAGTTAATTATAAAAAGTAAAACCTTGTTAGAAACATTAGTTGCATTAATTTTATATCTCTTTTTTAATTTTGATTAATATTAGATCAAAGATATAAAATAACCGCCTTTACCAAAAGGGCACAATGGGTATATGTGTGTACATTTCCCTAACAAGTTTATAATCAACCAATAATAGAAAAAAAAACAAATAGAGTATATGCTTACAATCAGAAAACTTCTGGAGGAGTCTAAATAAACCTGGACTTTACTTGAAATCCTAATTTTAGCAATTAAGATGAATTCTGTTTCAAATTTTTCTAGTTCTGACTCTGTATTTTGAGTGGCGGCTGAAGTTTTTAATTCCGATCAAATTTAAAAAAAAGTTTTTTTTTTAAATGAAACGAAAGAGCAACTATTATTCCGAATAAAGATTTTTCCGTATATGAGCGGGCAACCCCTTTCTCGGCCCTCGGTTTTTACGCTAAAGTCTTAAAGTTCTTTGAAAGTACTTCTCATTCCAATTTAACGGCCCTTGTGTTTGAGTAGTCTCTCTTAAATAATTAGGACAAAAGTCAAACTTGAGCGTAAAGAGCAAGGGTTGAGGAATGGGCAGTCCCCTCATATACAGAATAATTTCTGGTTGTTTTAACTTTGAATGTTGCTCCTTACTTTCAGTTAAAAAAATTTATTCCATAAATTTAATTCCTAACCGTTCTCGAAATCACACCGAGATTCCTCTTCCTTTCCCCATCCCCACAGAAAATTATCCCCGTGGAAATCCCCCCCCCAAAAAAAAGAAATCGCATATTTACCAATAACAAATACTACATGGGAATAATGGAAAATTGCGTAACTTAGAGCCCTTTTCCCAGGGACTTTAGGGTGGGGGGCTAGAACTTTTTTGTTCGAATGAGCCCTCTCGGTCTTCTACGATCATTGATTTGATACGATTACCCCTGGAAAAAAAGTAAAATAAACATCCGTGATTTTTCTTCTGGCAAAAACAAATGTGAAATTGCACATTTTTTTTTACATACGAGCTTGAAACATCTCTGATATGATATGCTAAATTTATTGGTGTGATTTTCATTAAGATCGCTTGGCTTTTTGGGGATTTTCCCCCTTTTCGAAAAGCAAATTTCCCCAATCTTTTAGATTTTGATGCATAGCATTAAACTTAATAAATGTTATGTAAATAACATTATATTAATAAATGTTATTAATATATATTTGGAATCAGCATAAAAATACAATTCTTTTGATGTATCCATTGTTATCAAAATTCTATTTTTCAGAGTTCCGATTACTATTTGGCCGAGTCGTTCCTTACTAGCAGTTCGACACCACGAACTGTTTGATTAATGCCAATGTTAAAGTCATAGTTTCATGTTTAATCTGTTCTTCACATTATTTGGGTTAGAGGTGATGAAGCAAGGGTCGACCATTACCAATAGTTATTTTGCCTACAGCCTACTAACCCCCTCTACCTCCAAGGTGTTCAGAGTTCTTGTGCCGTTGGTTGAGATCCACCTATCGTAGGTCATCATCATGGCATACTTGACGTGTTATTTCATCCTGAGAAAGGAATCCTTGTTTTATTGAGGAGTAAATAGAGTGATTCTTTGTCTGCCTTTCTAAGCCTAAAAATCTATTTGTATAAGTTCGTACGTTTGGCACATCGATTTTTAATAAAAGCCACCTCCAGTACCCACTTAAGATACGTTTAACTACACTAGTGCTTTTGGATAATTTCTAAGTTAGGAAATACTTTCTATTCAGGAGTAAGCTCAAGATTAATTCAGTCCTTGAAATTTTTAAGATGAAAAAAAAAATCAAAATCACAAAAATATAATGATGATATAACTGCTTTAATAAGCATGCTGTAAAATTACATATTAATTCTGGTTAGTATGGTGCCTTCATTGAACGATTGTTTTTTCGCAGCTTTTTAATGCTTTGTGAAGCTTGTATTTGATGTCTCCAGAAGTTTTCAAAAATTCATGAAGCTTGTTGACATTACTCTTTAACTCTGCTACTTTCTCTATTTTTTGGCTGCTCGCGAAAAATTTGCTGTCTGACTCTCCAGTGACCTTAAAAACCGGATCTTCACTTGAAGCACGTTCTAGATCTTCAATGATCTGAAAGGAGATACGGCATGTAGAGTGTGATTGTCATAACAAGACAAAAATATTGATACATCTTTCCTGGTGATTTATGAATTAAAAATAAAAATTGGTAGCAATTTAACCTTGTTTTGTGCTCCTCGGAATTAGAGTTATGCATGCTATGTTTTGAATGCTTTACCGAACATCGGTAATCGTAATTCAACACACAAAGAAACATGCGGAAATTCAGGCGAATGTTTCTGTGCAGCTCAAAGAAGTAGAAAGAAGAAGTTAAAGAAAAAAAAGGAGATACGGATGGCGGATGAAAAAAAACCTGATAAAAATAACTGTTCTTTATTGGAATTAATTTTAAAAAATTGCACAAAAAAAAGTTTTTTCAAAGAAAAGTAAAGACCTACATTAAACCAAAAATGAGCAGAAATAAAGTCAAATTATAAAACTATCACAAATCACCATCAATAAATAAATGAAACCCAAAACGAACAGAAATCGTAATAAATAATCGAGTCAAACTCATAACGAGCAGAAACGAAGATGAGTAGGGCTGACGCCCTCATGCCTTCTAAAGATCAGAACATTATTTGCACTTTTTTAAAGTGCTAACATTTAAAAAGTATTTTGTTTTTAGTAAAGTGGCAAAAAGGGGTAATAATGTGTAAACAATGAGTGAATTTCAAAACTTATAGCCCTTGCCCTGGGGGCTATGGGGGGTTGAGATTCCCAGAGACATATTTTTTGGACCTTTCAACTATGCTGAACAAAATAGCTGTCTCAAAATTTGATTGGATGCCTTTGGGAAATAAAAAAGTGTGGGAAAGGGCTGGTTGCCTTCCAATCACTTTTGATTTTTAAAAAGAGCATTAGAACTTTCAATCTTCAATTGAATGAGCTCTTTCCAAAGTTTCCACGACAACTCTTTCTATGTGAAGTACCTTGGTAAAAAAAAATAATGCTTGTGCCCATTTTGCTCTTTACCTTGGTTACCTTTTGGTTAGTTCAACATCCTCCACAACAAGCCCTGTAAGTTTCATCTTCATATTTCAAGCCGTTCCTAAGGTTTTGCTCATACGTACTTTTGAGAGCTTCCATGCGTACAGCGTGTTTTGATTCTTTTAAACATCTCTTTCAATATTCCCTGAAATTTTCACCTTCATACCCTTAGCTGTAGTAGTAGTCACAGTAGTAGTTGATGTACTACTAGTAGTAGTAGTAGGATTAGTAGTAGTAGCAGTAGTATCCACATTTCGCCTTTTGGTTAGTTGAACACCCCCCTCATAAAGCCCTGGAAGTTTCAACTTCATAGAGTAAGCCGTTGCTATGATGTTGCCGATATGCCCTTTCGATATCCTGCATACTCATAGTGTGTTTTAATTTAGTTCAAATTCCCCCTCAAAATTTCCTGAAATTTTCACCTTAATACTCTTAGCTTTAGCATTAGTTGCAATAGAAGCAGTAGGTGGAGTAGTTGTAGTGGTAGCAGTATTAGTAGTAGCGTGCACATATTGTCTTTTGGTCAATTGATCTTCTCCCCAAGCATTCCCTGAAAGCTCCAACTTAGCACCCTGAGCCATTCCTGAGATACGCCCTTTTGAGAACCTGCATGCACGCAGTGAGTTTTGATTTAGTTCAACTTTCCCCTTAATATCCCCTTAAATTTTCACCCTCACACCCTTAGCCTCAGTGGTAGTATTAGTAAGAGCAGTAGCAGTAGCAGCATACACATATTGCCTTTTGGTCAGTTTAACATCCCGTCATGATGTTCAGGAAGTTTCAGCTTGATACAGTAAGCCGTTGTTGAGACATTGCTGATACATCCTTTTGACAATCTGTATGCACATAGTATGTTTTAATTTAGTTCAACTTTCCCGTCAATATTTCCTTAAATTATCACCTCAATATCCTCTGCCTTAATAGTAGTTGCTACAGAACTAGTAGTTGTAGTAGCAGTAATAGTAGCGGTGTTAGTAGTAGTAGTAGCGTGCAAATATTGCCTTTTCAATCATTTGATCATCCTCCTCATCATTCCCTGAAAGTTCCAGCTTGATATACTCAGGCATTCCTGAATTACGCTCTTTCGACAACCTGTACGTTCAAAATGTGTTTTGATTTAGTTCAACATTCCCTGAAAGCTCCACCTGAATGCTCTTGGTCTTTCAGAACACTCTTCTCCAATAACAAATACTATACGTGAACAATGGGCGAATTGCATAACTTACAGCCCGAGGGCTGTGGGGGTGGACATCCCCAAAGACACAGTTACTAAACTTTTCAACTTTGTTGAATAAAATGGCCATCTCAAAATTTTGATTGGATGTGTTTGGGGAATTAATGGGCGTTGGAGGGGGACTGGTTGCCTTCCAGTCACTTTTGACTCTTGAAAAGGGCACTAGAACTTTCAATTTCCAATCGAATGAGCTCCTTCCGAATTTTCTACAACTCTCCTATACGAAGTGCCTTGGTGAGAAACCAAGGCACATTAGATTCAAACAAACTTGTAATCAAATAGAAAAACATAATTCTGGAAATATACCGGCGGATTTTTCCTTCAGCTGTTTTTATTATATTGTTTAGCATCCAGGAACATTTTGTGATACTAAATACTCGTTTTTTTTGTTTTTTTTTTTGTTTTGCAAAAAACTTTTGAATTATTAAATCAACTCAGAAATGATCATTTCATAAAGATAAAAAGATTTCACGAGTTAATTTTATTTTAAATTAATTTAAAATTTTATTTTGATTAATTTTATGCTATTAT
The DNA here is from genome assembly GCF_049724085.1 of Artemia sp. Qi Xiang Cuo. NCBI lineage: Eukaryota > Metazoa > Arthropoda > Branchiopoda > Anostraca > Artemiidae > Artemia > Artemia sp. Qi Xiang Cuo. Next base: position 30,411,483 of record NC_142802.1, on the reverse strand, counting down.
ATAGCTATAATTAGAATATTATTCTATTTTAAAATTTCTAGTCGGGTGTATCAGTCCTTCGTCGGAACTTCATCTGGGCTTTTGCCATACCCCTCCGCACGCTTCGCATGCTCCAGTTGGCAGTTCAGGCTTTTGGCCTTTGTAAAATGTCATTTTTGATTTACCAGCGACATTGTATTTCAGAGCTTGCAACCATGCCAGCATTTCCAATATTAGTTTGCAAAAACTGCACGTCTTTACCTTGAATATTTTGGCATTTTTTTAAATGTTAAATTAAATGGTTGAAACTAAGCTGTATTCTATTTCAAGTCCTAAGGAATAATGCTGCACTGTCAGTGGCACTAGTAGCCATCAACTTTTTGTAATGACCAATTAGTAAAAGCGCCAAAGATTCCTCTTATCTATTTTCCGTCATCCTTGGTTCAAGGGAAAAGGCATTGAGCTAAACCAAACAAACCCCTAGTACAGGTATGAAAAATTCAGAAGAGTGAAGCAAAAATAGTATAATATTAATAATAGCGAAAATAATATTCATTTGGTATTAGCAAAAAAAAATTTTGCTAATACCAAATGAATACTCGATACATTTGATAGGGAATTTTCAAGGTTAAAACCCTGGCGCATTATTAGATATTAAGTTCTAAAAAGATACTGGACTCGGAGTTTATTTTCGCTGACTCCAAATTTTCTAAGCTATTTTTCCAAATTCGCCTCCCTAAACCATAGATTTGAATAATCCTGACCCCTTTAGCCGTAGATTAGTACCAAATCTATGGCCCCAACTCCATAGTTATGAAAAATACGCCCTTGAAGTGAGTTTGAACCCTCCCAAAACAAAGTTCTGGCTACGTGCATCTCCGATGAGTTAGGTAGATAGTTTACCTCTTCTTCAGTTGGTGGCTGAACATCGTGTTCTTTACTAGATAAAGAAAAAATATTCATCTTCGGATTTTTCCAGGTACAAGATCGTCTAGAAGAAAATATAAAATAAATAAATAACATTAACCATGGAGCAGAGTCATTCGTAGGGTTGGGGGTACCCTAGGCAAAATAAATTACAGCGCCCCCCTCACGGTACAAATATAAGAAAACAAATCCGAATCAAAGCAAAAAATTGTATCAAAGGGACAATCTCTCAGCCGTGGCGCCCCCAAGCCACAGTGCCCGGGGCAACTACCCCGGTCTCACCCCCATAGGAACTGATCTACATGCAAATGAATCCTATAAGTTGAATTGAAACTAGTCAACCATTGTCCCAAAAATCTGTATAAATATGTTGTAAGCTTGAATGGTATAAGAAATTAAAATTTATTTTTGACTGTGGTTAAGGAGTTTTTAACTGGTTCACGTTATTACCACATGTGTAGACACACCATGTGTTACCAGAGGATTTTCTTAGAATATGGCTTCAGAAATTTCCCCAAAGAATCCATTTTGGGCCGTTTCTTTACTACTCTTTCCGGGAGAGAGGTAATCTTTACGATAAATAATGAGAATAAAATTCATTTTTATTTATGAACCGGTTCTAAAAATGTTAGAACTGCGTAAACATACGAATTTGAGAAAAAATTAACCCACATAGCGGTGAGTTGGAATCCTTTAAAGAAACTCGGAATGCCATTTGTAAAGTGCTATTTCAAGCTGACATGAACAACGTTAGCTTGAACCATACGATGTTTTGATAGCCCCTCTTTTCTCTTGTCAAAAATACAAACAGAAACTGCCCAAGTCGCAAAACCTAAAACGGTACAAATTAATTCTATCCATTGATCTTGGAAAAAAAATTCATGTGAATTTATCATGCGCCAGCGCTATCTAAATTCAAAATAAAACGTCTTTAATTTTTGTACGTGCAAACTAAAATCAGTAACGTATACATAAAGCTGCTGCGCACTATAGCTAGCATTTAAAATTAGGTAAGGAAAACTACCGTTATGTTTATATTTTAATACTTATGGATGGGTGTATTTTATAGCACAGACTAGTCTTTATTCCTGGTGAGTATTCAGTTAACACGACTTTTAATAAAAATAGATGGCTCTCAAGTTGCAAAAACATTGTGTAGCGCAACATTTTATTCAGATGTTTTTGTTTTTTTTCTGTGAAAAGGTCATTCTCATGGACAAGCAAGGCGCGTTTTCATTTAGCGTTTTACGAAAAAAATATCAAGCAAATTAACCAATGTAACTACGGGTAAGTTTTTTGACAGTTCCGTTGGTTGATTTAGCCTGATTTCAAATTTGTCTGTAAAGAGCCAAACGACAAAGGTCTTACATAGTGGTGTTTTAAGGCTAAAAAATTGTAATCAAGAAACAATTCGTAAAATCAACATTTTTACTGAGCAAAAATGTGCAAGGGAGCGCTGTATCCATCACCGCAAAATAAAATCAAACCACTTCTTTTGTCCAAGAATCTAAGTATATGGCCCAAACAGAAATTATTATACTTAATCCAAAGTACATTTATAACCTTTCCTTCGCCAAGAGATTTTGCACAATCTTTTTAGAATTTTAGCTGCTTGTAAAGCAACAAAAATAATATTTTTTCAAAAAGAAATTCTTACTGAAAACTTCACTATCTATCCAAAAATCTAAATCTGGCTTTTCTAGCGCTTGTAAGTTTGTTCAATAATTTAGAAGTTTTTTTTGTAGAATTTTTTTATTTCAGATATTTATATCGCACATTTGCTGCGTGCTAAAAATGTATATTTATCTTAAAGAGCTTAACATAAGAAGTTATATTTAGAATACTTTTGCACATATTTTTTTACTTCTAGCACACCCTAGTTGTGCTAGCAAGATAGCTTACAAAAATTATCACCTATTTTCAAAGTCAGTAGAATAAGTCTGAAAATTTGAATTAAAAGTGCTGTGACAATTTTCTCGACCAAAAACAAAGTGTTTATCAGTGTAACAGACGAAAAATTCAAATGTAAGTAATATTTACTACAACAAATTCAACACAAAGATTTGGATCAGATGTGCATATGCCGTACTGAAACTTATTTCGGGGACTCTACGTTTCATGGTGGATTTACTAGAAAATGTAAAACCAATCGTGAGCATGTTAATATTTGCCCTCAACGGAAAAATAGTGGCTCAAATCTTCTCTTTTGCCCCTCTCTTTCTACATACGTGTCCTATTTTAACTTCTGAGATAAAAAAAAACAAACAATTAATCTCTTAAAGAAGAAATAAAACTGATTCAGAAATACTTTGCTCTTGCGTTCAAAATCGAAGAAACTGTTCATGCCTTCAGTTATGAAATTAATAGAAAAAGAAAATAATAATATATATATATATATATATATATATATATATATATATATATATATATATATATATATATATATATATATATATATATATATATATATATATATATATATATATATATATATATATATATATATATATATATATATATATATATATATATATATATACATATTGTACTACTACTACTGCTGCTATTATCAACTCACTGCAGCACCAAGACACCGGAGGCCAACACAGCTACGAACACTCGTCTTCCATCCTAATCTGTTTAAAGCTTCCCTCTTCACACCTTCCCTAGAAGTTACGATTTCACTTAAATCCTTCCATACAACGTCCTCCCAACCAATTTGGGGAGAACCTGATTGCCGTTTGGCCCTAGATGGTTGACCAAAAAGGCTGATCTTTGGCAATCTGTCCTCTTTCATCTGCTAAACGTGTCCTAGCCATCTCAACCTTTTTCTCATTACAGGCGTAGAAAGCGGGATAGAACCATATTTTTCGTACCGGTTACTGTTTGAAATACGGTTTGTCAGACGGGTACCTAAAATAATCCCGAAGACGATTCCTCTTGGAAATATCCAATAAATCCTCCTCTATCTTTCGGAGCGCCCACGTTTCAAAATCCTACCTGACTATTGTCATCATTGGTGCTTCCAATTCTCTTATCTTGGTTCGCAGAATAATCTTCCTATTCTTCCAAACTTTTTTTTTTCAGCTGTGAAAAAACACACTGAGCGTTGATTATTCTACTTTTAAAATCTTCACTGCATCCACCATCTTTACCAAAAGTTCTACCTTCAATCAAATCTCAAGATTTCTGAGAAGTACGAGCCCAAAGGCTGTCTTGAGCATCTAATTGACGGTGTGTTGAAAAGACTATCCAAATCTAATTGACGGTGTGTTGAAAAGACAATTCTTATCCAATGTAATTAGCAATTATCTCTATTAATTTAACACATTTTAGTTCAAGGAAGGATGAAAGTAAACCAAAATACCAAACTGGCAAACAGAAACGTCGTCCTAGTGCCATACGAGGCTTATCATGTCCCAAAATACCACAATTGGATGCATAGTGATGAATTACAGAAGCTCACGGCTTCAGAACCATTGACGTTGGAAGAAGAATTCGAGATGCAACAGGCTTGGCGAAACGACGAGGACAAATGTACGTTCATAATTCTTGATGGTGATATATTGCAAGAGAAGAGCAATGAAATAGAAGCAATGGTTGGAGATGTGAATCTTTTTATTATGGAGGAAGAAGAGGTAACTAGAAGTAATACTGTACTAAATAATGAAGTTATTTTTTAACCCACTCTCTTAGCACTTTTTAAAAATGGACTAAAAAGTTACAAACCTTGGATGAAGTTTCGAGAACAATGATAATAAAAAGTCACTTTATTAGAAAAAAAATGTACATCATGTTTGTTTCTTACTCTCCCTGCAGAAATTTTTATCCTGAATTCAAATATCCAATTATTTTTGCTAAACTAAAGTTTTGCGTTATAATTGCTTTTTTTTGCCAAATTTGGGTCTTAATCTGAACATGCATTATTCTGGAACTTAACATTCTCCCGAGGAAGTGCATCTACACAACGGGCTTGATCATTAAACCAAATGTCGTGAAATATGAAATTGAACAAAGCTAAATTTATTTAATAGTTCTGAAAGTGTTTCTTTGATCTTACTGGCACAGAGCAGAATTACAAGGGTTTCTGCGCAAAAAAATCGATATTTCACTTTGTGAATAATTTGGGAGGACAATATAAAAATAAAATATCAAAAGATTTGCTGCTAATCGTTCCGCACAGGGATCATGATATTTTTCATTATTTCAAATCTTATGACTGTAATTGAGACTTTATTGCAAAAAAGTAAAGCATCCAAAAAGTGTTCATTTCGTTTTGTATACACTCATCATATTTTTGTGGTTCCTTCAATATTAAATTCATAAAATCTTTTACTCTTTTGTCTTCAATTTTCATGAAGACAAAAACAAACATGATGCACATTTTAATAGTTCGAAAAGCAAACTAAAAAATTGAAAACAACTCTTAAGTTTTTTCTAATAAAGTGGCTTTCTTTTGTCATTGTTCTTGGAACTTCATCCAAGGTTTGGAACTTTTTAGTCCATTTCTGTTTTTACCAAACTTGGAGTCTGGCTACCTTTTTATATAATTATATCCCATGCATCAATGCAACCATGCTCGATGTTATTCACAAAGGCTCAAGCAACCGATCACTATTGGGGACGTAACTTGAAGGAGAGTCAGGGAGTCCCCCCTCTTTACGTCTGAACCTGTATTTGATAATTAATAAAAGCGTAATTTCCCTTAGCGTGAACGTGAATAGAATTTTCATAATTCGTAGCCCCCCTGCATCCTGAGATTCTTGGCTTTGATCGCCATCTCCAAGCAAAAATCGTTTGATTTCTTATGACAATAGATATATGACCCAAGCAACGGCTTTTACTGTCAAGATTTGAATATAACCTGTCCATTTTCAATTTCAAAATAGAAAAGAAAACTCCGTATAATTTAATCAATTTTCAGAGGACAGGAGAAATGCGCATTGCAGGGCATGGCATTTGAGGCAGTTTATTAGACAAGACTTGTCTGATTCTGATTCATCATGTGTTGCAGAAATACCTTTTTTCTAGTCAAAACGGGAAAGTTCAAAGAGAAAAGCAACTAAAGTGTGACTATACTGATATAGTACTCGTGGTAACCTCACTCATCGTAATCGTCTTCGCCAAGAAAATTTTAAATAGCAAAATTTTCCAAATCTTGATCCAGCGATCGGTTGCCGCCTGACAATCGATTCCTGCATAAGTAACCCTCATTAGACCATCTTTAAACTAGTCAAAAAGGTTCGGTCTAGTTTATACAGTTGAAATGATAATAACCATGACTAGTGGTAAGCGATTGTTAACCCTGGCACCCAGACTCTTGCTAGTTAGAAACGCAAACAAATTCTAACTTTACCGCTACTACAATTATAATTAATATTGTGAATCTATTGCTCGTAATTATAAATAAAAGACAGAGTGGAAAAGAAAAGCAAAAAAAAAACAAACAAACAAACAAAAATTTATCAAGGTGCTACAAAATTACATCAGTCCCAGAGTGATTAGGTTCACTGACTTTAACTCAGAATTTCGCAATTCTGAGTTAGTCCAGCTGTTTCAACTGCTGGGAAAAGATCTGCAATGCTATACTTCTTCGACATATTCGAATTGACATTTTTTTTTTTGTCAGGGAAAATTTTCAGATAGGAGCCAGAGCTAGAAGATGAGGCGTTTCAGTAGTATTACTATTAGTAGTATGCAAGCAAGAGACTGTAGATGCGAATCTGTTTATAATAAGTAGTCCGTACAACATTTGAAGACGAGAACAAAAGTGTTTTAGCTTTAGGTAAGACGGCAATACAATAGAGGGTTTGGCTTCAAGCAGCTCCTAAAGCAAGGATGTCCCAGCTCGTATCTGGATCGACAAGTAGATTTGTAATGCTGCCATCAGTGCTCATGAGTGTTGCCGCTTAGAGTGCTCTTTGAGCATAAACTATATGTCGTTGCCCAGAGTAATGCATCTGAGAACAAGTTGCAACAGTAACCGAACGATTCGAAGATGTCAGGTGGTTTACCTTTCTTTAAAGACAAGGTGAAACAGTTTGAAAACATCCTACTGTGGACACATTGAGCTTTTTAAATGTTCACCAAACACTAATCTTAATTTTCATATTTGAAGTTATAAGTATTGTTTGTAGTCCAATAAAAAAAAAGTTTTTTTGTTATAACTCACATGCAAATATTAGCGTGTATCTTATGGGTTCTATTTTAGGGAAAATCTGCTGAAATAGAGATAATGGTTGCTGAGCCTAAGTCAAGAGGAAAGAAAATTGGCTGGAACGCAATCTTATCAATGATTCGATACGGTATTGAACAACTTGAGATTCAATTCTTTACATCAAAAATTGGCTACGATAATGAGGCCAGCCAGCGACTATTCAAGCGCTTGAAATTCACAGAAACTAATCGTGTAGACATTTTCCAGGAAATACACTATACCCGTGTTGTAGATGATAACTTTGCAAACTGGGTCAGACTACAAACCAGTGAATATTCTAGAAATTCCTACAAGTCTCTGTTCTAGGCCATTAATAATATTAAGGTGCACTATAATCGTATATTGCATTATGTCTTAAATTAAACTTGTATTTTTTTTTGCAATATTAGTTCCGACTTAGGGCGAACAGTTACTAGTTTAGTTTCAACTTAGTATACGCCAAAGTAGCACAATGATGTACATGTAACCGTGTTATATAGTTGCCTACAATAAATAATTCGCCGGTTTTATACCGTTATGCATCTGCTTTTGAAAACTTTACTGGAGCCAAAGAAAAGTTTTTAAGTATTTTGACATAGTCAGTTTGGAGATTAAAGATTTTCAACATTTGTAGGAATTACACGGTATATAGGAATAAAGTGACTTCCTTTTGCCGTAGTCTTTGACTAGAAATGCCGTCATACTTTTGTGAAGATACAATCAGTGTCCCATGTCATACTCACGCGTTTGTAAAGGCGACCAGCCGGTAAAGACCCACTCAATAAATTTTTCTTGTTTCGTCCAAAAAGCAGACTGAACACTTTTGTACAGAATGAGAAGGAGCTATTGCATTGCAAACAGTAGGATAAGAAGGAGGTTGAATCACCCAAGAAACCTCCGAGGAGTCCTTCCCATGAATTTTTCGATAAAACAGTAGGGAATGTTCAAAATTTGGATGTTTGGCATTTATAGGCTTTTTTAAAGTTTCCGAACCCCTTATTGGAGCTCTTAAAATATGACTGTATGTATGTTTGTTATGTTGATCCTATTGAAGTAAAAAAAAAAACGCTATTAAATGGCCTGCTATACCTTTGGCGTGTGGTGAATTTTCAGATTTGGGAAGCAATGAAGTCTATGGATAAACTTCCAAACAAAACAAAAACATCGATTTTGTTTGTTTCAACAAAAGCATTGTGCTTGTTTCGAGACAAAAACATTGTCTTTTAAGACAAAAATATTTTGTGGTTTTTAAATGACGAATTCACATTCATTGTCAGCATTGTAAGCCCCTAATCTTAAGTGTCAGACTATAAAAATGCAAACATGCTTTCCGGTTAATTAAAACACAACACGGCACACTTTTTATGAGAAAGCTTAACACCCAACTGTAGGTATTCCTTAACATCCACCGCAAGGTGTCGGAAGGCATTCCTTAGCCAGGAGTTGGCAAGTCCATTCAGCGTGTTCTTCCAACCACAAAGAAAGGAAAAACATTCAAATCAAGTTGCAGAATGGATGCTATTTTGTTTATAAATCCAATCACTTCTATATAGCTCATGAAAAAGATCTAACCAAAGTCTAAGATTTAGGGGAAAAAATTCTTTCTAATATCCAAAGGAAATACTGTTTCACTTACTATACCTGACTGCACACCTTTGGTCATCACCACACTCCCCTTGTCTTTCCTCTATCAAACTGTAGATGTGACTTGACAAATCGATTAATTCTGTAAAATGGTAAAAATGATAAAGAAGGTTTGTTGGGATTAAATAGTGCTGGTCACTTGGTAAGAAATTTTTATTACTTTTGGTTTGTTTCTGATTGGGTATAAATATTCAAATAAATTGGAAAAAGATCATTTAAAAGTGCACATATGACAAAAACCCCGTTAACAGATTTGTCTTTTAAACAGATCCAATGGTTCCAAAAACCTCTGAATGAACACCTGGAGAATACAAATCCTGTAAAATGTGTAATTCTCTGAAGGACAAACGGGAAGGAAGAAATGAATTCATGCCAAAATTTCTTAATTCTATTGAAATTACTGATTTGTCACCTCATGACTTGAAACTGAAGCATAACACGACAATCATGCTAATGCGTAATTTAAGAATCACATTTATACAAGCCTACCATGTGCTGAGTATAAGGGTCCAAACAAAGCTCGAGTTCCTAGTACTGGTATGTATACCATTAGCATTTATTGAAATTCAAAATGCATCTATTATAAAATACAGTTGTTTTTCGAACTTAAGATCAAATGAATAACTATATATTTTCATCAGTCTTCTCTTAGCACTATACGTTTGTCCTATAGAGTATATATCTGCTCTCAATAAAAAAAAGTAAAAATATTCTTGGCATTTATCAGCACAGATTCCGACTCCAATGTTGGGACTGCCCTAGCCAAGCATACTTTTTGTGCTTTCCTGGCAGGAATATTATGTAAGTTATGATACCTCCATCCGATTTTCTCTCTGTAATAGGATCCCTTCTTTTTGTTGTAAAATAGGCAAATTCCTGTGGTAAATAAAGATATCCGACTAAATGCAATTCAGATAGCAGGGTCTTTACGATTCCCTGAGCCCTCAAATTACCTTCATCCATTCACAACGGTTGCTAACTGTATCCTACAGTACAAACTGAATCGCAAGGGCATTGGTAAAAGAATAATTCTGCTTAGTTAATTTTCTCTTCAGCATATTCATCTTTATGGGGGGTCCAAAATAGATATGAGATAGTGTGAAGTAGACAAAGAAAGAGGTACGGAGAAGGAGTGGATAAAAATGATAAAGATCCTCCAGAGCCATTGCTGGTGCACTGGGTGTCAACGTTTCAATTGCTGGGTCTTTTTACAGGACAATTTATAAACCCGTCGCCCAACCTTACCGCTGCGGAGAATGCTCCTTGGGCTTCGTATTGGCAAGCGGAACACCAATTCAATGTGCTACCAAGTGAAGTTCAAGTGAATGTAAGTTCAAGTTCAAGTGAATGTAATTCTGTTGTGTTGTCCGAAAAGTCGTAACCTATTTTTTGTCCCATTATCTTATAAAGATAGATATCATTTACACACAAAAAAATGATTAATCAGATTTAAAACCGCATCTGAGTCGAGCTTTTCTTTCAAACACTCTTGGATTGACTCCCCAAAAAAATATTTGGGATTGGAAGCGATGTGTTACCACACCTACCAAGCCTTGCGCCGTCTGAGGTCCACTTCCTTAGCTCTCTCCCAAATTCTACGTGGGATGTGACGTTAAGTTCAGACGACTCAACTAGCTTCCAACATTTTACGTTTAGTTTTTTTCCCCTTTAAAGATGCGTTCTCCTATTAACAAAGAATTACGAAGCTTGTTGAAAGGTGACAAAAAGTTACCAGAAAGGCAATGGACCACTGATTAATCTTAGTTAGTAACAGATATACACATTTCAAAACATAGACAAGTGCAGTCGCAACTACTCAGACAGAATTTATAGTAGAAAATGTAGGAAAGGACTTTAGTAATCAAAATCACAAAAAGGCGTATTTTTCTTTCTTTATTCTAGCATCCATAAGATGTTGTAATGCAGTACAAAAACGCAAACAAATGGATACTGATTAATCACTTAAAAACACATACGGAGAAAGTAGGCGGGGGGAGGGGTTCATCCCTCTGAAATTGAACCAAAGGATCTATGGAGAAAATACAAACACTGTTTCCTCAAAATCGACTTTTTTTTTGCATTTAGACCCCCCCCCTCCTGAAGGCAAAGACATATGCAGCTACATTCATAAAGTCATGCTTCTCATTTCTATAGCAAAATCAAGGAGTAACATTTTCTTTAATATACATAGTAAAGTAATAAAGCTGAAATGCAAATCAATTAATAGGTATGAATGTTATAAAACTCTTTGCAGATCAAAACCACAAGCCTTACTTGGGCCAATAGTATGTATAACTCCATTCTTTCTTTTACAATATCTTTTTACAATAAACTGATATGCACTTTGTTGATAAGACAGGACATTCCGTCGTCTTCTTCTAAGGTTTTCAATTGGCAGAGCACGTACATGTTCACCAACCATGTAAAAATGTCTATAAGGTCTTAAATACTGATTATGAGATTCAAATACATCCTTATAAGCGTATGGTGTTTTTTTATTAGCTGCTTTGCCTTCTGGGCGGGGAGTAACTGGCAACCGGGTTGGCAGAAGGGCATCTCCTCTAGCAGGAAGAGGCTGATTTGAAAAGCGTAGAAAGGTATGAGATCCTTCATGACTATCCCGTTGAAGTGCAAAAAGAAAAGCCTGCATTCTAATAAATGGCTGAGCGTTGACATCTAGCTTTTGGAGTCGATAAATGAAGGCCTGGAAAAGAAAATTTGAAAAGGACCAGCAAGCAAATTAAAACCTATTCAATATTCATACCCAGGGCTCATTAAAGGAAGAAAAACATTAAAGTAACTTACAATACTAAAGAGGGGTTGTCTCATGCTATCTTATGAGAATTGTGTCTTAATAAATTGTAAAACCAAACCCAAATGACCAAACGCCAAAGTAGGAGTCTACTCCCCGGGCATTTCGCGAGGGGGAGGACCAAAGTTTTCAAAACAGCAAATGGTAGGAAACTTATGGAAAACAAATGAAAAATTTTTAGAATTTGGAGGTTCTCTTTCCCTTGCATACATGCCTGGAAGTGCATTAAATACCATAATAAAATAGAATATCAATTAAATAAAAAATTTTCATTTGAGTTACTTTCAAACAGTTCGTGGTAACGGACTGTAAGTAAGGAGCGACCCGGCTCAATAGCAACCGAAACTCTAAAAAACGGGATTTTGATACCAATAGATACATCAAAAGAATCAGATTTTAATGCTGATTTCAAATATATAAGTTTCATCAAGTCTAGTCCTACCCATTAAAAGTTACGCACCTGAGAAAAAATGGCTAATTTTCGAAAAAAGGAGGAAAATCCCCCTAAAAGTTATAGAACCTTAATGAAAATCACACCATCAGATTCGGCGTATCAGAGAACCCTGCTGTGGAGGTTTCAAGCTCCTATCTGCAAAAATGTGGAATTTTGTATTTTTTGCCAGAAGAAAGATCATGGATGCCTGTTTATTTTTTAATTTTAATTTTTTTTCCAGAGGTGATTGTATCGACCAAGTTGTCCTAGAATATCGTGGGAGGGCTCATTGGAACGGAAATTGAAAGTTCTAGTTTCCTTTTTAAGTGACCAAAAAAAATAGAGGGCACCAAGGCCCCCTCCCACGCTCATTTTTTCCCAACGTCACCCGATCAAAATTTTGAGATAACCATTTTGTTCAGCATGGTCGAAAATATGATAAATATGCCTTTTAGGTAGGGGCGTAAATTTCTATGGGGCAGGGGGGCAGTTGCCCCCCCCAGACCTCGTTTTGCCCCCCCCCCCCAGACCTGATTTTGCCCCCCCCCCCCCCAGTCTTTTTAGATTATACCCTTATTTATCCTTCATTCGAATAAAAAACACAAATTTTATCGAATACAAAATCTTGTACGAAATGACGCGTAACCCGGAGCCTCGTGTTTTCTCTAGCATTGTCAAAAGCATTGCATTGTGGCATTGTGAATTCATTTGTTGAATAAGAGTGTGCGATGAGTCAGAGAAAAATAATCGATATTTTTAAACCTAGTCAACCGGCTAAAAAAGCAAAGTTGATGGATAGTGTAGCAGCAACAGAAGCTGGCCCACGTGAGGTGTGTAATTTTGCCATTTATGGTTTGACTAATATAAACTTATAGCCTTTGCTTCATGCAATAAATTCCATGCGAACTAAAGTTTAGCCTACAGAAGTAAGATCTTAATTTCGCGCTACAACTTTGGATTAATGTATAAATCGCAAATTTTGTGGGGAAAATCATATAACCGAGCATATAACAAACAATTATAGATATAGAGGTGTCATTCAAGGAGGGGGGGGGGCAGGCTAGGACTTCAGAGATGACTACTGGGACAACAGCCTGATTTATCAGACATAATTTATGGCAAAGAGTTTTGGAAGAGCTTAAGAGAATGAAAGAGCATTAAATGCTATCCTAAGGCCCAGCCATTTTAACTAGGCGGCCGCTCACCATTATTTATACCTCTTGTTATATTCTCACGCTAGAAACTGGGTATGGCGCAAAAAGGGACTGAAAAAGACCTAAAATACATTTGAATTGACAGTTTTAGTATAAATAAAAATTGCTGTTTCGTGACAAAATTCTACTTTTTAAAGTTTAATCGGCTGTTATTGCGAGGCATTCACTTCACGTCAGGGTGCTTCATCCAAAACAAAATTTACGACTTGCCCTCCTAGATTTTGCTGATAAGCTAGGTAAGTACGAGAATTTTGTTGTATTGAGTTGCTAAGTTTCTTTTTCGGATTATGTTATCGTTTAATTTACGAAATTCTACTCGTAGTTAAACTGACAAAAAACGATATATATGTTTAACCCTTTTAAATTTCAGTTGACTAGCTTATACTATTTTACCGAATTCTAAAATCTGAGAATTTGAGCATTTGGAGGCGCTTAAACATGCAGAAGATGCTAGAGCGTATTAAATGATCAGTCGAAAGATATTTGTAGGCTATCGTCAATTTTGGCGGAAATAAAGCTATTATTATAAATGAGAGAAAAGGCACCCTATTTAATAGACCACCCCGTTATTAATCATGAAATAATAAATACGAAAACTAGTAAGGGCAAAATTCCAATACGTAACACTAAACGGTAGCAGAAAAGCTAATTAGAAGCTAGGAGCAGGGGCGTCACTCACCCTTTTTTTAGGAGGGGGGGGCGGCATGACGAGAGTTTACCCACGTAACCAAAAATTTTCCAACGGAAAAAAAGTTTAGTGGCGATAGTTTCTTTATAAAAGGGCACAAATGACTTGAAAACAGCATTTTTTGCTGGGGAGCGTTGAAAATTCTAGAAGTATTTACTAAGAAAGTCTATTATTCCTTATGTCTCCTAGACACCTATTTAAGGGAACAATTCTTTCAGAGCTATCGGCCTCTGAATAAAGTTAAAACGTTTAAAAGCGAAAGCACTGGATTTTTTTCTAGGGTGGAAGTGTAGCCGATGCATCGGATACGATATTGAGGGGCAATCTTGACATCTCCCACCATAAGAGGGAGGCACCCAACCAGCCAAAGCTAGCCGAATACCCCAAAACAAGCGGTCGCCGTTTTTCTGCTAAAGCCTATGAGAAAAAAACCATGGGTAGAATGCTCTATTAAAGAAGACGCCATTTACTGCTTTTGCTGTTGGCACTTTTCCTTAACAAGAAATCATGGAAATACTTCTGATAATGTAGTGTTTGTCGACAGATGGAATGAATAACGGGTTAAAGCTATTCGAAAGGATTGAAAAGCGCGAGGCTTCAGAAGCTAATAACGAAGCAAATTCGCAGCTGGACCAAAAATAAAGCAATTGAGTGTGGCGCATCTGAGTCAATAGCTAAAACTCTCTATTCAAATCGGAAGGAAGCCATAGCGGAAAATCGCCTGCATTTAGTCACACTTGCGAAAGTGGCACGTGCCCTAGCACGCCAAGGGCTCCCATTTCGAGGTCAAGATGAACACGACAACTCACACAATCAATGTAATTTTATAGAAATACTAGAAATAATGACAGAGGAAGACCCGGAATTTCAGAAAAAACTAAAAGGTTAGTATGGAAGCTATTTGAGTCCTAACTACCAAAATACTCTCATAAGCATACTGGCTGACCTCTTGCGAGAACAAACAAGATGCTCTACTAAGAGACATTGGGCAATCTGTGCAGATGAAACAAAAGATCTGTCGAAAAAAGAGAAGCTCGTTTTAATTATTCGGTTTATTGATAGTAATGCTATCATCCGCGAGGAGACATTCGGAAGTACACATTTTGAACAATTAGATGCTGCATCCCTTGCTAATGCAATCAAGGATCTTGTTGAAAAGCACGAACTGGATTGGAGCACCTGTGTGGCTCAATGCTATGATGGTGCGAGCGTCATGAGCGGCGCATGTAATGGTGTTCAGGCTATTCTTAAGGATTTGCACAACAAGCTAGGTATATTCATTGTCACGCCCATCGCCTAAATCTTGTGCTTGTGCAGTCAATAGCTTCTTGTCCGGAGGTTAGAAACTTCTTTTCTTGCATTCAGGCATTATGTACCTTTCTCAGTCGAAGTGTGTCACGTCACGAATTATCCTTTGAACCCAACAAGAATACGGAGAAAGAAAGATTGAGCGCAAACGTCTAGCCAATACTCGATGGTGCTATTGGTTTTCCTCAATTCAGAAGATCTGGATACGGTTAGGTGCTATTCTCGAAACATTCAGGGTTATTTCGGATGAAGCCAGTTCAACAGAGAACCGTTCTGAAGCTTCTGGATTGTTGGCAACAATTGATGTCAAGTTCTTGCTCATTCTTGAAATAATGAGCAGTATCCTCGGTCTGATAGATATTGCATCCAGACAACTCCAGTCCAAGAGCCTCATTCTTTCAGGCGTAAATTCTCTGCTTCAAGCAGTTCAACAACAGGGTCTTGAGCTCCGATCTGAAGAGCGTTGGTTTCAGATGGTAGAAGCAACGAAAAGCTTATGCAAGCAGTTCTCAATCCAAATAGAGAAGCCTAGACGCTCGGTTGCTATAAGTAGACGCCTTCTCGATTTTTTCGTCGAAACCACTTTCGGTGCCAGAGCAAGAAATCAATCAGAAGAGGATCTTGACATTTTTTATACTTATAGATGAGACATTTTAAGCTTCCTAGTTAACCGTGTAGCTTCGGAGTAGAGAAAAAGAGTCGATGAGAATTTCCTTGTAATCCAAGGCTTAGAATTGTTACAACTAATTTCCCTAATTTCCCTGTACGCATGTCTAATACAAGACTTTGTACATGACTTTCCTACAGTATTAGTAAACGAATTGAAGTTTGAGTTGGAGATAGCCTTGGCAAAATCTTATTTACAAAGGATGAAACCAGAATGCCCATCAAAAACTCTTGCCTTCCTCTACATGAATAAAGACGCCTTTACTGACATCTCGGAATCTTTCAAAACTGCTGTGAGGCTCCCCCTTTCAACTGTCTCTAACGAGATATTTTTTTTCAATGCTTAAGAGGGCTAAGGAATATTTCAGAACAACCATAACTAATGAGCGAGATAGTAATTTGTTAGTTATAACAACACAGCTGGAAAAAGCAAAAAATATAGATTATAACAGTGCCGTCGACAAGTTTGCTTTCCTGAAGCGAGTACGTTTCCCATTAGAATAGTAGCTCTCTCTGAACACTTTAGTGGCGAAGCAAACAAATTTGAGATTTATTTACTTAATTGTGTTTAGGTACTTAAATTTTTGTATATCTAATTGTGTTCTAAACTTTATCCAAAGAATTTTAAGTTGGCTACCACTTAATTTGGCTCGATTTCCCCCTCCCTTGGAATTTTGCTAATTCAACCCACTTGAGGCTGCCTATTGAGACATGGAGTTTGCCCCTCCCCAGGTTTTTTTTTTCATTTCCGCCAGTACGCTTCACGCCAAAAAACCCTGTTCTAGGCCTTCACTGAATTCATTTCTTAACAAAATGACATTTCCTGATCATAAATTTTCTTTTTTGGCTTGGATCTTTCACATAACAATATGTGTTTTTAAGTAATTTTTTTCCCCAAAAAGGAGCCTAAGAGGTCCAATATAAGGGATAATACAGTTTTTAATAGTATCTCAAAAATATCCGCTACTTTTCCGCAGGAAATGCTCTTTCCAAGCCATTCACTAACTCTGAATTAGAAACTTTCACCAATTCAAACTTTTTTTCTTTTTCTTTTTTAACATAATATAATCAGCATAGTTTTGTACTTTCCTCCCAAAGTAAAAGTGAAAATTTGCAAATTTTATTCCGTGAGGGGGCAAAATCTTGCCCCCCCCCCCCAGAATTTTTCTGAATTTACGCCACTGCTTTTAGGATGACTTAATTCCCCAAAGTTTTGCAACTGAAAGTAAGGAGAAACATCAAAACTTAAAACGAACAGAAAATATTACGTATATGATTGGGTTCGCCCCCTTGTCAATACCTCGCTCTTTAAACCAAAGATTTGTTAGTACTTTCATAAGAGCTATTTTTTCTAATTAACGGCCTTTGTGATTAAGGGATCATTTTTAAAGAATTTGAACAAAATTCGAACTTTAGCGCAAAGAGCGAGGTATTGACTAGGGGGCGAACCCCCTAATATACTTATGAAAAATATATAAATATAGAAATTCGCTACGTAAGTTAATTCGTAAGTTATGTATATTTATTACTAATAAAAACGTTCGTAAATAAAATTAAAAAACGTTCGAGAAAGCCATTTAACCAAATAAAAGTAAAATTAATATGCAAATTTGGTGTTGATCATTCATGTACGGTGAGCCAAAATCAGAACCTGCATTTATTCAAAAACGTTCAAAAGTTAAATAAAAAAACAAGTTTTTTTAAGTGAAAGTAAGGAGCGACGTTAAAACTTAAAACGAACAGAAATTATTCAGTATATGAAAGGGGCTGTCCCCTCCTCAGCGCCTCGCTCTTTACGCTAAAGTTTGACTTTCCCACAACTCTATTTTTTTAAACAATAAAAAACTTTAGCGTAAAGAGCGAGGTGTTGAGGAGGGGACAGCCCCTTTCATATACGGAATAATTTCTGTTCTTTTTAAGTTTTAAAATCGCTCCTTACTTTCAGTTAAAAAAAAACTTGTTTTTTTATTTAAGTTTATTACTAAGAATCAGTAATAATCAAATTGATTCTTTTGGTATGTTAGAAAGTTTGCTGCATATACATACGACTTTCCAAAATTCTAGATAGGTAAGTCCCATAAGAAACAGCCGAGATAAGTGACAAATAAAACACACTGCGAGTTTTGATTAAATTGTACCTCAATGGAAAAATCTTCAGGGTCTTTTTTTGTGTTTGCTTCGATGTTTTAATATTGACTATGTTCTAAACACATTTTAGTATGGTTAGGTAAAATGGGACTTAAATTTTTTTTTTCATAGTCAAATTTATTTGATGATTTCAATAGATATTATTATTTCTAATGTATCAAGATTTTTTTAAGTAACCTTCCATACAGATGCATCTCTCTATAAATTATAATATTTCAGAACAGTCACGCCAATGTGCGATCAAAAAGCAGATAAGACCAGATACAAAACACAAAATATTCATTAAGCAGGATCGTTTCATTTTAAAATAGCCAACAAAAGAATTTCGCTGATTTTTATCTAATTCAGTAGATGTCAAAGATACGCCTGAAACTAAATACAGCCATGATATCATTTAAGCAGACATATACCGTGCTAGGCATAGCATCTTAAAGGTGTCTATAAATTTGTGTAATTCGGAGATCTATCATGCTTGTTACCTTTAACTATTTTCTGTTTGATAGACAAGAAAATAGGCTTCTGAACTGCGTTAACGGAGACAATAAATAACACACTCAAAACTAGATATTTTGACATATTTGCAACGACAGTTTTCCGCCCAAACAATTAAAGAAATAAATTAGAGTTTTACGCGTTTTTTGACCAGAAAAGACATTACACCAGTAATAAAAACAGCATTTTACAGACGGCGCGATAAACACTTAATTTATTCAATTTGAAGAATTTGTTGACTCCATCTCTGAATTTTTTGTTTTTTTATTCATCTTTAGGCTAAATCTACTTGAGGAAAGAATTTATCCCAATATTGGCTATTTAATATTTGACCGAAATGTCCAGTAGCTTCCTTGAGCCAAGATTAAAGCTAAGTTTTGAAAGAAGACGGAAAATTTTTGCGTACAATGAAAAGTTGCTATCTGAATTTTTATTTCTTATTGAAAGCGAAATTCGTCGAAGTCTTCTAAGAAAATTTTTCGAGAAAAAAAAATCTCTTTAGAACCCCCACCAAAAGAAAGACTAACAATAATAGCTATTATTTGTTTAATTTTGCCGGCCGAAGGAACAAATTTTTCAACGACCACATGAAGACATATACTTCATAAGGTAAGACAAAATCCAGCTGCCGGCCGAAGCAAAATTCAATTCCGGTCAGAACTGCGACTAAAAGCTAAACACCAAAACCATTTTTTTATTCTGATGTCTTTAGTTTTATAATCCTCTTTCTTACTATTCCTTTTTATTTGTTGACCTGAAGTGGTTTTGGATATTTTGACAAATATATATTGTACTCGTCATTATAGAAGAACTAATGGTAAATAATTACATATAAAATCATTTCATTTTGAAGATTATTCGAATCTAAACATGTTAATTAAGATAACTAAGAACAACTTACTCTAATTAGAGGACATTCTGATAGCTGAGTGAAAAACTTCAGCCTGATTTCTTTTTCATTGAAGTGATACAGCAAAAGAACTGAAGCAAATAATGGATCCATAACCACAAGCAGTGGGATTATTTTGTTTATGTGCTCCCTCTCAGGTACATTGACAGCATGTGTGAGACGCTTCCTTATGAATGTTTCTTCACCAAGCTAAACTTCGATAAATTTAAAAAGAAAGACAAAATTAAAGACAGCGTCAAAGCAGATAAAACGATAAGTAACAAGACACTATTCAGAGAAACCTCCGGCGAAAACACAAATCACCTGTGTCAGTGTATTAAGCATTATCTGAAATTCTTTCCCAAATTAACATTTTCTGCCAATAAGTAAGTCCATGCCTCCGAGCAACTACATGCTAACTACACACTAATCCACCTTAGCCTTAGAAAGGGATGCTTAGCCAAAACCCACTAAAAAGTATGCTTCCACTTTTATCACCACCTTAGTGGCCGTCCTAGCCGAGTGGTTCGCACGCTGACTTAAGATTCTGTGTCTGTGAGGGCAGGAGTTCGAGTCCTGGTGTTGCTGGTTATTTGGTTTGGAGGGGTGGGTCAGTGGTGTGAGGGCCAGTGGTCTGACCGTAAGGATGGCTGACCCCCAACCTCTCATTGCACTTCCTGACTGAAGGACCATGAAACGGAGACCAGCACCACCGGTTTGGACCTTAGAATCTAGTGCCGTATCCTTTTACCTTTACCACCTTAGGGGTCCTTCGCAATTTTATTTTCTTGTTTTCTTTCTTGCAAATTACAAAAAGAGAACAATTTCGAACAATATCACAAAAAAGCGGTGGGAGTAAGAACATTTCTACAGTTTTGCTCTTATCATGACCATATTTCTTTTCTCAAGAAAATTTTCTTCCTGCTCTCTTAGCTCAACTTTCCACCAGCCACCCCCTATCTTTTCTTCTTCCTTGGCATTTTTTTTTCCAGTTTCAATATAGTTTTTTTGTAGCTTGCATTGGCACTGCGAAATAGTGAAAGCACTTCAACTAGCCTTGAAGTTAGTGTGAATAAAGTGGGCAATAAAGTGTGAATAATGTGAAAGAACAATGAAACGCAAAAATAACTGCCCAATCCTGCTTTCTACAGAGGGACTTCGATTAGCTTCGACTTTATATAAGACATGGAAAAATATTCCGTTACTATTAAAATTTCAGACTCTAATGTATTAGTTTCAATAGGCATGTCCCGCCCTTCAGGAAGGGGATCTGATGATTTTATACGGGGGGGGGGAAGGATACAGACACAAAAAAGATACATTGCTAGACTCCGTGGAGGGGATGTCCGAACAAATCGCAGAGGAAGAGCTTTTCTGCCTACCGTCCCTCTTGTGCTTAGGTACGCCAATACAGAAAGATGTTTATCTAATCCTTTTTTTTTCAATAAGACCAATATACATCCGCACATTAATATTATTATTAGCTTCAAAGGAACACACAGACTTGATCTTATTGGGATGAGGTCTTAATATTTTCTATAGGAGGGGATGTTTATTCCCTCCCCTTGTGGGTAGTTATGAGTAAAATATGCAAGGATGGAAAGGCCCAGGTATTGGGCCTTTTTTACAGGGACAAATAGCAAGCCTGTCTCCCAACCTTTTCACAGCAGGGATCGATCCCTGGGTTCAAGTAGAGGATGTGCTACCATAGTATATTACAGCATTACAAAAATAGGACAAAAAGAAGAGCAGATAGATAGCTTACCCGGGCAATAAATGCAGCAGCTTGAATTCTTACTGATTCCATGTCCAGCAGTGGCGTTAATATGCTATTCAAGAAAGCATACTAAAAAGAGAAAAGAGGACAAATTCAATACTTTTAGAAAAATATTAAGGCGATTTTTTATTCAGATAGTTACAAGCACAGTATCTTAGTGCAGTAATTGAGGAAAAACAATACATTCAGTATTAAATTTGTTTCTGGAAACAAGAATAACCGTGTTACTTTCAAATCAATTGATTTTATGATGTTGCTATTTTGGACTCGTTGTAGCTAATACCCGTTGTAGCTAATAATGTGTCGTCCAAGACAAGGCCAAGGAGCTAGAAAATGCCGCCGGTAAAGATGACATTGCGGCACTGTATAAACATCCCTTAGAACTTGCTTCCAAGAAACCCACCTCAGTCAGTCCCATAGTTGCTCCCGATGGGTCCCCCTCACCAGATGAAACAACCCAGCTTGAGAGAGGGAAAGATCACTTCTCCATCCTCCTGACGTTTACGCTGTCCCAGCTTCTGACCAGGATCTGGTAGTGACTGAATCGTTTGCGCATGCGATTCCACTTGGTAGTCATGATGAAGAGCCATTTTTCCCTGACGAAATCAGTAAAGCCATGAAGAAACTGCAAAAATAACCGTGCCCGGTTCCTGTAGAATAGCTGCCGAGCTCCTGAAGTATGAGGGCCCTGTTTTGCTGCTGTGGCTCCGAACACTGCTCTGCATAGTGTGGCACACGAAGATCATTCTGAAGGATTGGTAATCTGGAATAGTTCTGCCATTATGGAAACAGAAAGGATCCAGGAGCCGATTTTCTAACTATATAGGCATAACGTTGCTCTCCGTACTCGCTAAACTGATTGTAATGACCCTCCTCGACTCGTGCTCCAGTATGATTCAAAGAAACAAACAAACAGGATTAATGCCCGGCCATTCCACAAGTAAACAGATGTTCACTCTGTGGAAAGTGACAGAAAAGTCGCGGGAGCTTCTACAGAAGGTGTACATAGGCTTCATCGACTTCAAAGCCGCGTTTGACTCTGCAGATATTCAGGAAGTCACTGTGCCTCATACTCAGAACACCCTCGAAGAACTTGGTGCAGTGCTGAAAGCCATGAGAGAAGAAGCTAGCAAAGTCGGGGCCAATATTAGCTGGAGAAAAACGAAAAAAATATTTATTGATCAACAATCATCTCAACCAACCATCCCCTCCTGCAGTCGAGGTATGCCAAAACTAAGTAGCTGTCGTGAAGGATTTCACATACCCCGGCTCCATTCTGTCAAGCAATGGAGCAGTCGAGAGCAAAGTCAACGCACGAATCGGCAAGACAACTTCCGTCCTAGGGAGACTCAACAAAATTTGGCGAAACCCTGTTACCAGTCGTCTCAAAAAGATGCGGATATTTAAGGCATCTGTAAGCCAACAACCACCATGACCTTGAGGAATCTGGATGCGACTCAATCCAAAGGACTCCGAAAAATAGAGGGACTAGGCTGGTACGGTTTTATCAGCACCGCCAACATCCTGTCCCATACGATGCAGATTCCATTCAATCTGCAAGTTGCATAACGTACGCCGAGATGGTGCGGCAATCTCGTCCGAATGCCAGAAGAAACCCCCTTTCGCATCGCCTACTATTTCAACCATATGGCCACCGGGTGGAAACGATCACTTGGCCCGTCCAAGAACAAGATGGTTCGATAGTCTACACCAGTTCCTAAGCAACACAGGAATAAGACCTGAAGATGCACCAGAAACTGCTCAAGACGGGGTATCCTGGAGAAGATGGTGTATGCTCTCTCAACCTGGTGCCAAGTCGGCAGGAGAATAAAGAATAAAGTCAACATCATGTATGATTTCAATACTATTTATAGAAGTTGTGAGTGCGCTTTTTCATTTCATTAAAAATGAAAACCTGATCTTAATAAAAGACCTAACTTTATACAATTTTTAAGTGTCGGTAACTCCCAGGTAATCACTAATCTGAAAACAATCACCCAATGTTTTAAAACGGGCACCTGAAACGAATTACTTCGGAGCATTCTTACACTACGCAATTGGTTTACAATCCCCACAAAAGACTATACGTATTTTTTTTCTGAGGCGTAAAGGCAAGTGAGTATTAAACGAGAAAGTATTTCTCATTATAGAGATCACATAAAGTCAGTAAGTTTCTCGTATATTCTGTTTTGCCTCGCGGCCCAGGGACCGAGTCGAAGCTTTCGGGATTTTTTTGGGGTGGGGGTGGGGGTAGGTGTTGAGCAGACTTAGAAATTTATGTTTGGGGGAAGAGGGCAAAATATTTTTTCTCCAGCCGTTAAAAAAGAGTGTAATACACACTATATTAAAGGCTTTTCTTTTTTAAGCCAGTCCTCCAGCAGCCTCTTTGTTTAGTATTTTTTTATTCAAACATTAAAAATATCATCTCATTGTTTTACCACCACGAATTGAAATCAAGTATATTAACCATGTTACTGACGAATTCAAGCTTATAACGTCTACGCAACTATACGATCTATAAAATAGTAAAAATATCCAAATAAGAGTGTCCGTAGAAATTGTTTCGGGATGGCAAATAATTTTCAGGGGAAAGGGTTATAAACAGGTTATTCTGTCAATAAAACGCCATATTTCTTTTCGGATAATATTAAATGATGTCATTTATGTGTTTTTATTTTATCAACTGGGGAGGAAGATCTTTCATCTACTACTCGTTACGTGTTTGTCGGGAGTACTCCTCCTCCTAACAGGAAGAGATATGTCGCTTCTTAGAAAAAATTATTTTAAGTTCCTTCTTTATTTATCTTCCTTCTAGGCGCAGTAATTCAAAAATAATTTTTTGAATTGAGCCCCGTCCTAAGCGTACATCAACATCAGCAAAGTCGCGACTCGTGCCTCTTTTTTGTGAATAGTTTTTTTAAGTGATTTTTAATGTCTAATTTTTTTTCTTTTTTTTATATACACCACTTCTTCCTTTGTGTTTTTATAGTGGACAAAATTTCTTATTTTAGTTTTAACTTATTGTTCTGAGTATCTGCTGAACAAGCAAACAAAACTTAGGTTTACTTACGTCGCACTCAAACACCTTAAAGTCCTCGAAAAAGACCCGAATTAAATGCATTATACGTCTACCAAGTACTTCGTCTCCAGCCGTAAATGCTTTCAGCGTCATAGATGATAAGACTTCGCGAAAGAACATTCTCCAAGCATGGATATTTTTCATATAGCCACAACTATTGATTACAAGCTAAAACGAATCATGGCTTTTATTCAAATTTATGGCAAATAGAGCTTATGAGGTAATAGTCAATACACTTATTGAATAATATTAACAATGAGCAAATACTTAAACAAAAGGTGCCCACACAGCTCAGAGTCGAGCATCATTAAATAAAAATATTCTAATATAGTAGCCACACCCCCAGTTAATTAATGCATTAAATGAAAAACAACTGAGAAAAGGGATAGAGAAGATTCACTGCGGGTTTTGATATAACTCACCAATCAATTGGGGGAAGGGGGTGACTATGATTATGAAGCCAATCCTCACTTTTAGGGAATTGCCTCAGTGGCGTCAATTTGCTGAATTGTAGGATGAAGGGAAAAGATTTGTTTTTCAAAATTTAGTTCTTTGAATTTCAGTAGTTTCAAAATTGTTGTTGTTTTCTTAATTTTCTCGATGAAGATAAAAAAAAAAAAATATATATTTCTCAAAATCTAGGGTGTATAAAGATACTGGTGGGGAGGGGAGCCCCCCCCCGAGTTGACGCCACTGAAATGCCTTATAAGTATACACAGCAATAATGTAACAAGAACATTATTTTGGGGGGAGGTGGGCAATTGCTAAAAGGTATATTCTGTATTTTTTGTTTAAATCAGATGAATATGTAACGTGCTCTTCCACATCTATTAATAGTCATCTACTCTTTTACGTTAACGTTTTTCTTGATGTATTGAGGAAACTATTCCTGCTTTTAAAAGTGTTAATTATATTCATGACCAACAGAAAGGGCGCTACAGTCAGCTTTCCTTCGACAGAAAAGTTGATATTTTCTGAAATACAAGGAATATGTCTAAAAATCCGAAAAGGGAAAATATAATTAGAAAAACCTATTTAGTGCCAATCAGCAATTCGAACGTTTTCAAAGAGAACACAAAAGCCACTGTTTGATCACTATGGTTAACTTACTTAAGTACTGTACATGGTTAACAAAATTCTACATCGTCTTAGTTAATACATGAACGCAAATAACATCCCTTTTATTCAACCCTTGTCAAAATGCTTTCTAAAACGGAAAAATGGAGTTCGATTTTTTTTTTCAGATATAAAAGTGGGACTTAAAATTTTCTCTTGAAAAGACAACAACAGATTTGTTTTTTGACAATAAAACTAAAAAATTTATCGTCGCGGATGGATGAGTAGAGATGCCATAATATCTCCGACGAGTCACCCCTGCTGCCACCTATAACTTTTTTTTACATAATTCATGGATGGTTATGTGTGTTGGTCGATTTATTTGATGTTTTTCATGGATGTTTTTATGGATTTTGTCAGTGAGAATTTGAAAAACAGGAACTTTGTCACATTTATGTCTGTTTTCTTGGATGTTTTATGGATTTTGTCAGTGAGAATTTGAAAAACAGGAATTTTGTCACTTTCATGGATTATTGAGTCATTAACCAAATCGTTTTCGGGCAAAGTTAATGACACTTCCTTCCTGTTCTTGTTCAAGCCAAATGTTATGAGTTTCCGGGAACACCTGTGCTGTCAGTCATTAATCAAATTGTTTCCGGGAAACAGTTAATTAATGTCTGACAGATGACGTAAAGTTAATTAATGTCTTTGGATTTCGAACAGAAATGTTTCCGAGGCAAAGTTTAGATCACACATGACAGATGAGGTCATGATTGATTGAATTGTCTCCGGCGCGAAGTTTATTAATGTCTGGAGTTCTTCCAGAAGAATCGTTTCCGAGGCAAAGTTTAGATCTTAGCGATGAATTGTTTTAGCGCGGGAATCAGGTTTCCAAATAATTGAAATGCGCCAGCGCAGGGATGCCAAACAAAAGGAACATGCTGAAATTCCGTTTAGGGATAATTTTGGCGAAACTGTTTTAGCTATTTTATGGAATTATTTCGACAAAACAGTTAGAGACATTATAAAATATGATTTTTGAAGAGATTTTAGAAAAGAATTTAATGGTGAAACTCTGTGGTCGTTATAATACACAAGTTCCATTTGAACAGTGTTGTGAGGTCCTCTACCCCAACCCCAAAGGGCTCCGACCCCCCTACCCCAACCCCAAAGGGTCCCGATCCCCCTACCCCAACCACAAAGGGTTCCAATCCCCCTACCTCAACCCCGAAGGAAGCCCCTGGTCCTCAAGCGTCCCCCCAAGCTCCCAAAGGGCCCCCAGACCCCCAAAGGCTCTCCCCGGGCCCCCAAAGGCCCTCCCCGGTCCCCAAAGGTCCACCGGGCTCCCAAAGGACCATTCGACCCTCAAGGGCCCCCTGACCCCCAAAGGCCCTCCCCCGGCCCCCAAAGGTCCCCCGGACCCCCAAAGGCCCTCCCCGATCCTCAAAGGCCCCCCAGGCTCCCAAAGGGCCCCCGAACCCCCAAAGACCCTCCCCCGGGCCCCAAAGGTCCACCGGGCTCCCACAGGGCCCCCCGCACCCCCAAAGACTCCAGAGCCCCACATTATAATACTTTTTTAAGGCTTTATTATATCTTTTCAGAACAAATTATTATTTTAGGGAATTATTTCGGCGAAACAGTTAGAGACATTTTAAAATATGATTTTTGAAGAGATTTTAGAAGAGGATTTGAGAGTCAAACTCCGTGGTCGTTATAATACACAAGTTCCATTGAACAGTGTTGTGAGGTCCTCTACCCCAACCCCAAAGGGTTCCAATCCCCCAACCCCAACCTCGATGGGAGCCCCGGTACTCAAAGGTCCCCCCAGCTTCCCAAGGGCACCCAGACCCCCAAAGGCCCGCCAGACCCCCAAAGGCCCTCTCCAGACCCCCAAAGGTCTATCGAGCTCCCGACAGACCACCGGGATCCCACAGACCATCACTTGGCCCCCAACGGTCCCCCCAGCCCCTAAGTGGCCCTCCGGACGCTACCAGACCCTCCCCCGGTCTCCCAAGGTCCCCCACACTTCCCAAAGGCCCCCGGACCCCGCAAGACCCTCCCCCCGGTCCCTCAAGGTCCACCGGGCTCCCAAAGGCCCAATCGGTCCTCAAGGGCCTCCAGACCCACAAAGGCTCTCCCCGGGTTCCCAAAGGACCACCCAGGCCTTGGTTTAGTTTTAGTTAAAGTATAGAGTGTTTTAGCCTAGAGTCATAGCTTAGAGTTTATGTAGAAGCTCTAGTTTAGTTTAATTTTAGTTAAGAGTTTGATGTTTTACCTTTGAGTTTCAGTTAGAGTTTTAGTTTGGCTTAGTTTTAGTTAAGAGTTTGTAGTTTTACCTTAGAGTCTTAGCTTAGAGTTTATGTTATAGTTATTGTGTAGTTTAGTTTTATTTAAGAGTTACGAGTTTTACCTTATAGTCTTAGATTAGAGTTTTCTTTACATTAGAAGTTTAGTTTTTTTACAGTTAAGAATTTAGAGTTTTAGCTTAGAGTCATATACCAGAGTTTTAATTAAAGTTATAGTTTTGCTTATTTTTATTTAATAGTTTTGAGTTTTATCTAAGCGTCTTATCTGAGAGTTTTTTTTGTTAGATTTCTAGTTTAGTTTTAGTTAATATTTTAGAATGTTAGATTTTAGTTTTTTCTTTAGAGTTATATTTTAGTTTAATTTTTGCTAAGATTTTGATTTTGGACATATAAATTTCAGCTAGAGTTATAGTTTAGTTATAGTCAAACGTTTAGTGTTTTACCTTAATTTCATAGCTTTTTCTTTTTATTTAGAGCTCCAGTTTAGTTTAGTTTTGGTTAAGAGTATAAAATTTTAGCTTAGAGTCTTAGATTAGATTTTTTTTCTAGAGTGATAGTTTAGTTTAGTTTTAGTTAAGAGCTTATAGTTTTTGTTGAAGTTTTAGTTTATTTTAGTTTTAGTTAATATTTTAGAGTTTTATATTAGAGTCATAGCTTAGAGTTTCTTTTATAGTTGAAGTTTATTTTAGTAATAGTTAATTGTTTAGAGTTTTAGCATAGAGTCTTAGCTTAGAGTTTTGTTAGAGTTCTAGTTTAGTTTACATGTAGTTAAGAGTTTAGAGTTTTATCTTAGAGACCTAGCTTAGAGTTTTAGTTTAGTTTTATTTAAGATTTTAGAATTTTACATTAGAGTTTTTTTGTTAGAGTTATAGTTTATTTTAGTTTTTGTTAAGAGCTTAGAGTTTTAGCTAAGAGTTTGATTTTTTACCTCTGAGTTTCAGTTAGAGTTCTAGTTTAGTTTTAGTTAAGAGTTTAGAATTTTAGATTAATGTCTTAGCTTAGAGTTTTATGTTAGAGTTCTAGTTTATTTTAGTTTTAGTTAAGAGTTTGGAGTTTTACCTTAGAGACCTAGCTTAGAATTTTAGTTTAGTTTAGTTTTAGTTAAGAGTTTAGAGTTTTAGCTTAGAGTCTTAGTTTAGAGTTTTGTTAGAGTTCTAGTTTATTTTAGTTTTAGTTAAGAGTTTGGAGTTTTACCTTAGAGACCTAGCTTAGAATTTTAGTTTATTTTAGTTTTAGTTAAGATTTTAGAATTTTAGCATAGAGTCTTAGCAGAGAGTTTTTGTTAGAGTTCTAGTTTAGTTTAGTTTTAGTTAAGAGTTTAGAGTTTTACCTTAGAGACCTAGCTTAGAATTTTAGTTTAGTTTAGTTTTAGTCAAGATTTAGAATTTTATCTTATAGTTTTAGCATAGAGTTTTTGTTAGGGTTCTAGTTTAGTTTTTTTTTAGTTAAGAGTTTTAGCTTAGAGTCCTATCTAAGATTTTTTGTTAGAGTTATAGTTTAGTTTAGTTAAGAGTTTAGAGTTTTAGATTAGTGTCTTAGCTTAGAGTTTTTGCTATATTTCTAGTTTAGTATAGTTTTATTCAAGAGTTTAGAGTTTTTAGATTAGACTCATAGCTTAGAGTTTTTGTCAAAGTTCTAGATTAGTTCAGTTTTACTTTATAGTTTGGTTTTTCAGTTTAGAGTATTATCTTAGAATTTTTGTTAGAGTTCAAGTTTAGTTTAGATATACTTAAGATCTTAGTTTTGTGAGATTATAATATTATACTATAGGTTTTGTTAGAGTTCTAGCTTAGTTTAGATATAGCTAAGACTTCGGAATCTTACAATAGTGACTTAGCTTAGAGTTTTTGTTAGATTTGAAGTTTTAGTTTAGTAATAGTTAAGAGTTTAG